>NC_086444.1:233861571-234104071 GCF_028390025.1 Pseudophryne corroboree
AACATCCCCACAGCATGATGCTGCCACCACCGTGCTTCACTGTAGGGATGGTATTGACCTGGTGATGAGCGGTGCCTGGTTTCCTCCAAACATAATGCCTGGCATTCACGCCAAAGATCTTCAATCTTCGTCTCAACAGACCAAAGAATTTTGTTGCTCATAGTCTGGAAGTCCTTCAGGTGCATTTTGGCAAACTCTAGGCGGGCTGCCATGTGCTATATACTAAGGAGTGGCTTCCGTCTGGCCACTCTACCATACAGGCCTGAGTGGTGGATTGCTGCAGAGATGGTTGCCCTTCTGGAAGGTTCTCCTCTCTCCACAGAGGAATGCTGTAGCTCTGGCAGAGTGACCATCAGGTTCTTGGTCAGCTGCCTGACTAGGGCCCTGCTCCCCCGATCGCTCAGTTTACACGGCCGGTCAGCTCTAGGAAGAGTCCTGGTGGTTACGTGCTTCTTCCATTTACGGATGATGGGGGCCACTGTGCTCATTGGGACCTTTAAAGCAGCAGATATCTTTCAGTACCCTTCCCCAGATTTGTGCCTCGAGACAATCCTGTCTCGGTGGTCTACAGACAATTCCTTTGACTTCATGCTTGGTTTGTGCTCAGACATGCACAGTCAAGTGTGGAACCTTACACAGACAGGTGTGTGCCTTTCCAAATTAGGTCCAATCAACTGAATTTACCACAGGTGGACTTCACAAGGAACATCTCAAGGATGATCAGTGGAAACAGGATGCACCTGAGCGCAATTTTGAGCTTCATGGTAAAAGGATGTGAATATTTATGTACATGTGATTTCTTAAGTTTTTTATTTTTAATAAATTTGCAAAAATCATAAAAAAAAACTTTTTTCACGTCATCATTAAAGGGTATAGGGGGTCATCCAGAGTTGATCGCTCGCCAGCTAGTTTTAGCAGCCGTGCAAATGCTATGCCGCCGCCCACTGGGGAGTGTATTTTAGCTTAGCAGAAGTGCGAATGCATGTGCAGCCGAGCTCTGCAAAAACAGTTTGTGTAGTTTCAGAGTAGCTCTGAACCTACTCAGCGCTTGCGATCACTTCAGCCTATTCGTGTCCGGTTTTGACGTCATACACCCGCCCATGGAATGCTCAGCTACGTCTTGCGTTTTTTCAGACACGGCTGCGTTTTTGCAAACACTCCCTGAAAACGGTCAGTTGACACCCAGTAACGCCCCCTTCCTGTCAATATTCTTGCAGCCGCCAGTGCGAAGGAAAACTTTGCTAGAACCTGAGCACAACCACAAAGAGCTTTGTACACGTATGTCGCGCGTGCGCATTGCGGGGCATACGCTTGCGCAGAAATGCTTTTTTTTTACCTGATCGCTGCGCTGCGAAAATCGTCAGCGAGCGATCAACTCAGAATGACCCCCATTGTGTATAGAATTTTGAGAGAAAAAATTAATTTATTCCATTTTGGAATAAGGCTGTAACACAACAAAGGCCCTCATTCCGAGTCGTTCGCTCGTTCTTTTTTTTCGCATCGCAGTGAAAATCAGCTTAGAGCGCATGCGCAATGTTCGCACTGCGACTGCGCTAAGTAATTCTGCTATGAAAAAAGTATTTTTACTCACGGCTTTTTGTTCGCACCGGCGAACGTAGTGTGATTGACAGGAAATGGGTGTTACTGGGCGGAAACACGGCGTTTTATGGGCGTGTGGCTGAAAACGCTACCGTTTCCGGAAAAAACGCAGGAGTGGCCGGAGAAACGGGGGAGTGTCTGGGCGAACGCTGGGAGTGTTTGTGACGTCAAACCAGGAACGACAAGCACTGAACTGATCGCACAGGCAGAGTAAGTCTGGAGCTACTCTAAAACTGCTAAGTTTTTTTTGTTCGCAATATTGCGTAAACTTCGTTCGCACTTTTAAGATGCTAAGATACACTCCCAGTAGGCGTAGACTAAGCGTGTGTAACTCTGCTAAATTCGCCTTGCGACCGATCAACTCGGAATGAGGGCCAAAATGTGGAAAAAGTGAAGCTGTAAATAATTTCCGGATGCACTGTAGGAGTTTTTCCAGGGCTTCAAACCAACATCAAGGACATTCTGCTACAAAACTCTGGAATATATTTTATTTAACGACGGCCGTGATGCCAGCCATCAGTATGCAGACAGCGGCATCCTGGCCGCCGGCATGCCGGCAGCGGGGCGAGCATTAGAAAGCCCCTTGCGTGCACGGTGGCTTGCTGCGCTCGCCATAGGTTATATTATCCCTCTATGGGTGTCGTGGACACCCACAGAGGGAGAAAAGCCTGTGGCGCCGGTATTCCGGCACCGATATTTCACCGCGTGTCGGGATTCCGGTGTCGACATTGTGACTGCCGGGATCCCGACAGGTGGTTTCGTAATTGCCTCCCAAAACGCCACCTACCTTCAACTATAGTTCAAACAAACTACCTGTTTCGCAACTTTCATAACCATATAGAACTGTTTTCATTACATGTATCCACTTATTTCTAAAGCAATGACATATTGTACAGCACAGGACAATGAGGAATCATGACAAGACACAACTTACATACTGTACAATGACATGAAACAGAAGATAAAAGACGACCCTGCACAAGTGAGCTTACAGAGTAAGGTGTGTATCTACCATTAACCTCCTCATTGCAGGCTGCAATACTTTCCCTTCTAGGCACATACTGTATATACTCTGTTCTCCATCTTTCTAACACAATGATACTTAACCTTCATAGTTTAATGTGCTCCCGGAAACTTTCCAGAGCAGCTTATCACATTCCCTAGCTACGTGGTTATCAGTCATTTCCACCTTGTCTCCACACAATACCCTCAATACTCTTCTAAGTGCTAATTCCCTAATCCATCATATCCTCCAATGCCATCCCTAAATCACTCTTTTTTTCCTCTTCACTTCAATTTTTTTTATTATTTCATTAATAATATTAATATTTAGTCTTCTTCTCTAAAACAATCCTCAGTGTGGGTACTGTACACGTTGGCCAAATCGCAGAATGACACAAAGATAAACACAATTCCATCCTCTATTTTGGAAACTGTTGCATGAACTAATTATTAAAGTGTTAAGCAGAAAATCATCCCCTCCCACAGATGGCCGTTAAGCCCCTTGACACAATGCTGGAACATGTAAGTTCTGCTCAGCTCCGAGCTAGGCCGATGGCTGTCAATCTGTCAGCAAGGAGAGCAGAGAGAAGCATGCAGAGAAAAGATATAATGAAAGCTCTTGTCACAGAAGAGAAGGTAATTGTGTACAGTATGTAACCCCTTCAGTGCTGAACGCGTCACACTTTGGCAACTGGCATGCTGCGCCAGACTCGTACAGCAGAGTGGTTAAACTCCCTGTAGGATAGCAGCTGCTTTGTCTGCTACATATTCACTGCGGCACTACTTACTCATCTCACATACCCAGCCAAAGTGGCAGGCTCGGCTCCAGATCTTAATCTTATAGCTGCGTCTGTCTGCTATTGAGCTCAGCTAAAATATGACATTGGTATAAATTAGCTGGCTTCAATAATCAAATTGGATTTGCCAAGATGAATGGCTGTTTATGGATAGGTTTCTAAAGTGGTGTCCTAATATTATTTCACTTTGGATCCACCTCAGGGAGAAGAATAAGAGACAGATACTGCAGTAGTAACAGCACACACACAGGAAAAGGTTAAAAGCACAATTACCCCACAAACAGCCCTTCCCAAGAGACACAGAGAAAGGATAGAACCAGCACACGGCGCCCTTCTCGCAAAGGCCAAACTTAGCTGGGTTGCAGACTTTAGTACCTAGATTAGAGACTTAGTACATAGCTCCCCCCTGCTATGACCCCCTGGTACCGCTGAGGTAATCTGGAGGCTCTCCAGAGGAGCTGCGCTGTCTAAGTGCATAAAATGGAGTAAGCCCCCTTTTAAGCTGCAATGCCAGTCTGGGTACTGTGTACACTACTGTGTACTAAGTCTGGAGACTCAGTCCGCCCCGTTAAAAGCCGTGCATCTCCGTACACTAATGCCGCCATAATGGCCGGCGACCCGCTAACCGGGATGCTGGCTCAGTACTCACCACTCTTCTGTCTTCTGGATCTGTTAGGTGTGGCGGCATGCTGCAGGAATGTACGCTCGCCGTGGTGGGGCTTGCAAATGGATCCCTCAGGAGCTAGTGTCCTGTCAGTGGGAAACGGGACCATTAACCCTTAGTGGGGTTGGGCCGTTTCCCCCCCTAAATCCCACGAAGCAGGCAGGCTGGTGCCATCCACTCCTGTCTGAAAATAACAAACTTCTGCCTGAGCAGTCTCCAGGTGTGCCGCCATAGAAGCACAGCCAGGCCTGTCAGTGTTTTGCCGCTACTGAGGCCCTGGAACGATCAATACTGGTGGGTTTAGGGGATGCAGAGCCAGTTCTAATTTTGGGCCCGGGCAGTGTTGGGCTCTTCTGGCTTTCTCAGATGTGGCTCAGGCGTTACCTATGGAGGAGCTGCGACATGACATCCTAGGACACGCAACTGCACCATGCATCACCATTATATTTGAATGTGTCTTGGCAATATTTAAATCTTGTTCAGTGTGCCAAAGTTGTAAAAGGTTGCAAATCTCTCTGCTACAGTGTCGTCACCATGTTGTTATAAAAACGACAAAAGATGTGAATTGGTGGAGGGTCTGCTGGAGAAGCCCGGCAGGTTTGCTACCCCTCCCCAGTATGCCTGTGCTGTAGCCAGTGGCGCTATCTTCCCGGTGATCTCTTCGGGAAGATGGCACTGCACATAAAAGGCAAAAACTCTGGCACTGCTCCTGAATGGCTGCTGGTCTGCGAGCTCTGATTGACTCATGAACTGGCGCCTGATGTAAGATACCAACGCCGCCGCCAGAGACCGGACTGAGTAGCAGGAGTGTCGCGCGCTGCGCTCTCCTGCCCTCGCTGCAAGCAAGGTGGTCGGGCCGCAAAAGGACCCCTGCCCGCGGGCCGCAAAGGATGCGGTATGGTGCGCGAGTTTGACACGCCTGCCCTAGAGTATCAGAATTTGTTTCACGGCACCCCTAGACCAAAGAGAAATTCAGGAAAAAATATAAAATGAAGTAAATTGTGTTTATAATTTGTCATCTTTACCTTCAGTTCAGTGGTGAGGTACTGGTTTTGCCAATTAAACTCAGTATAAATAATTTGAATTGGTCCTGGACCACTAAACTACGGCCTCACTGCAAGGTCCCCCTTACGCCCCTTTTTTTAACTACATGTAATACACCTTAGATCTCAGGTGTATACAAGGTTTTAAATCCTTGTATACATTAAACTACACATATTTGAAAATCCTACACCAGGGACAAGTAATCATTCAGATGCGTTTGGTATGGATGACCGACAGCCGGGATCCTGCCAGTCAGCATACCGACGTCGGGATCCTGGACGCCAGAATGCCGGCAGGGGGACAAGCGAAACGAACCCCCTTGCTGCGGGCTCGATGGCCTGCTGTGCTCGCCACAGGTTCTATTCCCACTCTATGGGTGTCATGGACACCAACTAGTGGGAATAGTCCTCGGCCCCCTGCCGGCATTCTGTTGGCCTGGATCTTGGTGGCGGTATGCTGATCGCCGGGATGGTGACTACATCCCATTTAGAGGACTATGTGGGAGTTTTATCATTAATATCCTATTTGTATGTAAAATGTGTGAAAGGGGAGAGAGCTACTGCGCAGATTCATACTGTTACTTCAGGGAGGCTTCACTCTCTTTACCAAGATGGCTGTTGACCTAAATACTGCACATAAGTGCAGCACCATCTTGTCAATGTCTTAGAGCATCACAGTGGGAGACAGTAGTTTTTCACTTAACTCCTCACAGACCTGAGATTATCAGAGATCCACAACACTTCCAGTGATCCTACACTGCTACCTGTTGCATACATTCATCAGCTGGGGAGCCGAATGACACCCCTCTCGTCTCAACCTCCGCCCAGTGAGAACCAGTGTGTAACAGTGATTAAGTGGGATTTATATAAATATTTTATGCAATTCACAATATGAGCTTACCATCTTCGCAGTGTTGGATAATTATTATACATTTCTGTGACGTCCTAGTGGATGCTGGGAACTCCGAAAGGACCATGGGGAATAGCGGGCTCCGAAGGAGGCTGGGCACTCTAGAAAGATTTATGACTACCTGGTGTGCACTGGCTCCTCCCACTATGACCCTCCTCCAAGCCTCAGTTAGATCTTGTGCCCGGCCGAGGTTGGATGCACACTAGGGGCTCTCCTGAGCCCTTAGAAAGAAAGTATAGATTTAGGTTTTTTATTTTCAGTGAGACCTGCTGGCAACAGGCTCACTGCATCGAGGGACTAAGGGGAGAAGAAGCGAACTCGCCTGCTTGCAGCCGGATTGGGCTTCTTAGGCTACTGGACACCATTAGCTCCAGAGGGATCGACCGCAGGCCCAGTCCTTGGTGTTCGGTCCCGGAGCCGCGCCGCCGTCCCCCTTACAGAGCCAGAAGCAAGAAGAGGTCCGGAAAAACGGCGGCAGAAGACATCAGTCTTCACCAAGGTAGCGCACAGCACTGCAGCTGTGCGCCATTGTTACTCAGGCACACTTCACACTCCGGTCACTGAGGGTGCAGGGCGCTTGGGGGGGGCGCCCTGAGCAGCAATAAAAACACCTTGGCTGGCAAAAATACCACAATATATAGCCCCAGAGGCTATATATGTGGTAAATACCCCTGCCAGAATCCAGAAAAAAGCGGGAGAATAGGCCGCGGAAAAGGGGCGGAGCTATCTCCCTCAGACACACTGGCGCCATTTTCTCTTCACAGTGCAGCTGGAAGAAAGCTCCCCAGGCTCTCCCCTGTAGTTTTCAGGCTCAAAGGGTTAAAAAGAGAGGGGGGGCACTAAATTTAGGCGCAATATTGTATATACAAGCAGCTATGGGGGAAAAATTCACTCAGTTATAGTGTTAATCCCCACATTATATAGCGCTCTGGTGTGTGCTGGCATACTCTCTCTCTGTCTCCCCAAAGGGCTTTGTGGGTCCTGCCCTCAGTCAGAGCATTCCCTGTGTGTGTGCGGTGTGTCGGTACAGCTGTCGACATGTTTGAGGAGGAGGCTTATATAGTGACGGAGCAGATGCCGATAAATGTGATGTCGCCACCTGTGGGGCCGACACCAGAGTGGATGGTTAGGTAAAAGGTATTAACCGACAGTGTCAACTCCTTACATAAAAGGGTGGATGACGTAACAGCTGTGGGACAGCCGGCTTCTCAGCCCGTGCCTGCCCAGGCGTCTCAAAGGCCATCAGGGGCTCAAAAACGCCCGTTCATTCAGATGGCAGACACAGATGTCGACACGGAGTCTGACTCCAGTGTCGACAAGGTTGAGACATATACACAATCCACTAGGAACATCCGTGACTTGATCCCGGCAATAAAAAATGTGTTACACATTTCTGACATTAACCTCTAAAAATGGGGTTTTATGTTTGGGGAGAAAAAGCAGGCAATGTTTTGTTCCCCCATCAGATGAATGAATGAAGTGTGTGAAAAGCGTGGATTCCCCATGATAAGAAACTGGTAATTTCTAAAAAGTTACTGATGGCGTACCTTTTCCCGCCAGAGGATAAGTTACGCTGGGAGATATCCCCTAGGGTGGATAAGGCGCTCACACGGTTGTCAAAATAGGTGTCACTACCGTTTTAGGAACGGCCACTTTGAAGGTACCTGTTGATAAAAAGCAGGAGGCTATCCTGAAGTCTGTATTTACACACTCAGGTACTAGACTGAAACCTGCAGAGCGTGCTGCTGCAGCGTGGTCGGTGACCCTGTCAAACATACTAGTTTGCTAACATGAGAACATATTAAAGACGTCGTCTTATATATGAGGGATGCACAGAGGGATATTTTGCCGGCTGGCATCCAAAATGAATGTAATGTCCATTCTGTCAGGAGGGTATTAGAGACCTGTCACGGGACAGGTGATGCTGACCTTAAAAGGCGCATAGAGATTCTGCCTTATAAGAGTGAGGAATTATTTGGGGATGGTCTCTGGGACCTCGTATCCGCAGCAACAGCTGGGAAGAAATATTTTTACCTCAGTTTTCCTCACAGACTAAGAAAGCACTGTATTATCAGGTACAGTCCTTTCGGCTTCAGAAAAGCAAGCGGGTCAAAGGCACTTCCTTTCTGTACAGAGACAAGGGAAGAGGGAAAAAGCTGCACCAGTCAGCCTGTTCCCAGAATCATAATTCTTCTCTCGCTTCCTCTGAGTCCACAGCATGACGCGGGGGCTCCACAGGTGTAGCCAGGTACGGTGGGGGGCCGTCTCAAAAATTTCAGCGATCAGTGGGCTCGCTCACAGGTGGATCCCTGTTTCATTCAAGTAGTATTTCAGGGGTACAAGCTGGAATTCGAGATGTCTTCCCCCCGCCGTTTCCTCAAATATGCCTTGCCGACAACTCACTCAGGCAGGGAGGCTGTGCTAGAGGCAATTAATAAGCTGTATTCCCAGCAGGTAATACTTAAGGTGCCCCTACTTCAACAAGGACGGGGTTACTATTCCACACGGTTTGGGGTACCGAAACCGCATGGTTCGGTGTGACCCTTTTTTATATTTAAAATCCTTGAACATAAAAAATTCAAGTTCAAGATGGAATCGCTCAGGGCGGTTATTGCAAACCTGGACGAGGGGGATTACATGGTATCCCGGG
This sequence comes from Pseudophryne corroboree, assembly GCF_028390025.1. Classification (NCBI taxonomy): domain Eukaryota; kingdom Metazoa; phylum Chordata; class Amphibia; order Anura; family Myobatrachidae; genus Pseudophryne; species Pseudophryne corroboree. The sequence goes on from NC_086444.1 coordinate 233,870,237, forward strand.
ACATCAAGGATGCTTACCTGCATGTCCCTATTTACTATCCTCGCCAGGAGTACCTCAGATTTGTGGTACAGGATTACCATTACCAAGGCCAGACTCTGCCGTTTGGACTGTACATGGCACCGAGGGTGTTACCAAGGTAATGGCCGGAATGATGATACTCCTTCGAAAAAGGGGAGTTTTAATTATCCCGTACTTGGACAATCTCCTTATAAGGGCGAGGTCCAAGGAGCAGTTGCTAGTCGGGGTAGCACTATTTTGGAAAGTGCTACAACAGCACGGTTGGATTCTAAACAGTCCAGAGTCACAGCTGGTTCCTATGACACGTCTACTGTTCCTGGGGATGGTTCTGGACACAGACCAGAAATAAGTGTTTCTCCCGGAGGAGAAAGCCAAGGAGCTGTCATCTCTAGTCAGAGACCTCCTGAAGCCAAAACAGGTATCGGTGCATCATTGCACGCGAGTCCTGGGAAAAATGGTAGCTTCCTACGAAGCAATCCCATTCGGCAGGTTCCATGCAAGAATTTTTCAGGGGGACCTGTTAGACAAGTGGTCCGGGTCGCATCTTCAGATGCATTAGGCTGATAACCCTGTCTCCAAGGACCAGGGTATCTCTACTGTAGTAGCTGCAGAGTGCCCATCTTCAAGAGGGCCGCAGGTTCGACATACAGGACTAGGTCCTAGTGACCATGGTTGCCAGCCTTTGAGGCTGGGGGGCAGTCACACAGGGAAGAAACTTCCAGGGACTTTGGTCAAGTCAGGTGACTTCCCTACATAAATATTCTGGAACAGAGGGCCATTACAATGCCCTGAGTCAGGCAAGGCCTCTGCTTCAAAGCCAGCCGGTCCTGATCCAATCAGGCAACATCACGGCAGTCGCCCATGTAAACCAACAGGGCGGCACAAGAAGCAGGATGGCGATGGCAGAAGCCACAAGGATTCTCCGATGGGCGGAAAATCATGTGTTAGCACTGTCAGCAGTGTTCATTCCCGGAGTGGACAACTGGGAAGCAGATCTTCTCAGCAGACACGACTTCCACCCGAGACACCATTGGGAAAGGCCACAGGTGGACATGAGGGCGTCCCGCCTCAACAAAAAGCTATAAAAGATAGTGCGCCAGGTCAAGGGACCTTCAGGCGATAGCTGTGGACGCTCTGGTAACACCGGGGGTGTACCAGTCGGTTTATGTGTTCCCCCCTCTGCCTCTCATACCAAAGGTACAGAGAATAATAAGAAGGCGAGGAGTAAGAACGATACTCGTGGTTCCGGATTGGCCAAGAAGAGCCTGGTACCCAGAACTTCAAGAAAATATATCAGAGGACCCATGGCCTCTGCCGCTCAGACAGGACCTGCGGCAGCAGGGGCCCTGTCTGGTCCAAGACTTACCGCGGCTACGTTTTGATGGCATGGCGGTTGAACGCCGGATCCTAAAGTTAAAGGGCATTCCGGAGGAAGTCTTTCCTACGCTGATTCAAGCCAGGAAAGATGTAACTGCAAAACATTATCACCGCATATGGCGGAAATATGTTGCTTGGTGTGAGGCCAAAAAAGGCCCCAACAGAGGAATTTCAACTAGGTCGATTTCTGCATTTCCTACAAGCAGGAGTGTCTATGGGCCTAAAATTAGGCTCCATTAAGATACAAATCTCGGCTCTGTCGATTTTCTTCCAGAAAGAATTAGCTTCAGTACCTGAAGTTCAGACATTGTAAAAGGAGTGCTGCATATTCAGCCCCCGGTTGTGCCTCCAGTGGCACCTTGGGATCTCAACGTGGTGTTGAGTTTCTTAAAAATCACATTGGTTTGAACCACTAAAAACCGTGGATCTAAAATATCTCACGTTGAAAGTGGTCATGTTATTGGCCTTGGTTTCGGCCAGGCGTGTATCAGAATTGGCGGCTTTGTCATATAAAAGTCCTTATCTGATTTTCCATATGGATAGGGCAGAATTGAGGACTCGTTCCCAGTTTCTCCCTAAGGTGGTGTCAGCTTTTCACTTGAACCAACCTATTGTGGTGCCTGCGGCTACTAGGGACTTGGAGGATTCCAAGTTACTGGACGTAGTCAGGGCCTTGAAAAATTATGTTCCAGGACGGCTAGAGTCAGGAAAATTGACTCGCTATTTGTCCTGTATGCACCCAACAGGTTGGGTGCTCCTGCTTCTAAGCAGACTATCGCTCGCTGGATCTGTGACACGATTCAGCAGGCGCATTCTGCGGCTGGACTGCCGCATCCTAAATCAGTGAAAGCCCATTCCACAGGGAAGGTGGGCTCATCTTGGGCGGCTGCCCGAGGGGTCTCGGCTTTACAACTTTGCCGAGCTGTTACTTGGTCAGGGGCAAACACGTTTGCAAAATTCTACAAATTTGATACCCTGGCTGAGGAGGACCTTGAGTTCTCTCATTCGGTGCTGCAGAGTCATCCGCACTCTCCCGCCCGTTTGGGAGCTTTGGTATAATCCCCATGGTCCTTTCGGAGTTCCCAGCATCCACTAGGACGTCAGAGAAAATAAGATTTTACTCACCGGTAAATCTATTTCTCGTAGTCCGTAGTGGATGCTGGGCGCCCATCCCAAGTGCGGATTGTCTGCAATACTTGTAAATAGTTATTGCTAACTAAAGGGTTATTGTTGAGCCATCTGTTGAGAGGCTCAGTTGTTTTCATACTGTCAAACTGGATATAGTATCACGAGTTGTACGGTGTGATTGGTGTGGCTGGTAAGAGTCTTACCCGGGATTCAAAATCCTTCCTTATTATGTCAGCTCGTCCGGGCACAGTGTCCTAACTGAGGCTTGGAGGAGGGTCATAGTGGGAGGAGCCAGTGCACACCAGGTAGTCATAAATCTTTCTAGAGTGCCCAGCCTCCTTCGGAGCCCGCTATTCCCCATGGTCCTTTCGGAGTTCCCAGCATCCACTACGGACTACGAGAAATAGATTTACCGGTGAGTAAAATCTTATTTTTTATATTTTAGTAAAAAATTTTTTTTATTATTTCAAAATGTAACTGGACCCTCTATTGTTATTTTCCCCTCAGCTCACGTTAAAAATAAGAATTTACTCACCGGTAATTCTATTTCTCGTAGTCCGTAGTGGATGCTGGGAACTCCGTAAGGACCATGGGGAATAGACGGGCTCCGCAGGAGACTGGGCACTCTAAAAGAAAGATTAGGTACTATCTGGTGTGCACTGGCTCCTCCCTCTATGCCCCTCCTCCAGACCTCAGTTAAGGAAACTGTGCCCGGAAGAGCTGACACAACAAGGAAAGGATTTGGAATCCAGGGTAAGACTCATACCAGCCACACCAATCACACTGTACAACTTGTGATAACCATACCCAGTTAACAGTATGAACAACAACTGAGCCTCAGTACAGATGGCTCATAACAATAACCCTTTAGTTAAGCAATAACTATATACATGTATTGCAGAGAGTCCGCACTAGGGACGGGCGCCCAGCATCCACTACGGACTACGAGAAATAGAATTACCGGTGAGTAAATTCTTATTTTCTCTGACGTCCTAGTGGATGCTTGGAACTCCGTAAGGACCATGGGGATTATACCAAAGCTCCCAAACGGGCGGGAGAGTGCGGATGACTCTGCAGCACCGAATGAGCAAAGGCAAGGTCCTCCTCAGCCAGGGTATCAAACTTGTAGAACTTAGCAAATGTGTTTGAACCCGACCAAGTAGCAGCTCGGCAAAGCTGTACAGCCGAGACCCCTCGGACAGCCGCCCAAGAAGAGCCCACCTTCCTTGTGGAATGGGCTTTTATCGATTTAGGATGCGGTAACCCTGCCGCAGAATGAGCTTGCTGAATCTTGTTACAGATCCAGCGCGCAATAGATTGCTTTGAAGCAGGAGCACCCAGCTTGTTGGGTGCATGCAGGATAAACAGCGAGTCAGTTTTCCTGACTCCAGCCATCCTGGCTACATAGATTTTCAAAGCCCTGACTACATCCAGTAACTTGGAGTCCTCCAAGTCCCGAGTAGCCGCAGGCACCACAATAGGTTGGTTCAAATGAAACGCTGATACCACCTTAGGGAGAAATTGGGGACGAGTCCTCAATTCTGCCCTGTCCATATGGAAGATCAGATAAGGGCTTTTACAAGACAAAGCCGCCAATTCTGACACACGCCTAGCCGAAGCTAAGGCCAATAGCATGACCACTTTCCACGTGAGATATTTCAGCTCCACGGTCTTAAGTGGCTCAAACCAGTGGGATTTCAGGAAATCCAACACAACGTTAAGATCCCAAGGTGCCACTGGAGGCACAAAAGGGGGCTGAATATGCAGCACTCCCTTAACAAACGTCTGAACTTCAGGCAGTGAAGCCAGTTCTTTTTGAAAGAAAATAGATAGGGCCGAAATCTGGACCTTTATAGACCCCAATTTTAGGCCCATAGTCACTCCTGACTGTAGGAAGTGCAGAAATCGCCCCAGCTGGAATTCCTCTGTTGGGGCCTTCCTGGCCTCACACCAAGCAACATATTTCCGCCATATGCGGTGATAATGATTTGCTGTCACATCCTTCCTAGCTTTTATCAGCATAGGAATCACTTCATCCGGAATGCCCTTTTCCGTTAGGATCCGGCGTTCAACCGCCATGCCGTCAAACGCAGCCGCAGTAAGTCTTGGAACAGACAGGGCCCCTGCTGTAACAGGTCCTGTCTGAGAGGCAGAGGCCATGGGTCCTCTGAGATCATTTCTTGTAGTTCTGGGTACCAAGTTCTTCTTGGCCAATCCGGAACGATGAGTATAGTTCTTACTCCTCTCTTTCTTACTATCCTCAGTACCTTGGGTATGAGAGGAAGAGGAGGGAACACATAAACCGACTGGTACACCCACGGTGTTACTAGTGCGTCCACAGCTATCGCCTGAGGGTCCCTTGACCTGGCGCAATATTTTTTTAGCTTTTTGTTGAGGCGGGGGCGCCATCATGTCCACCTGTGGCCGTTCCCAACGGTTTACAATATGCGTGAAGACTTCTGGATGAAGTCCCCACTCTCCCGGGTGGAGGTCGCGCCTGTTGAGGAAATCTGCTTCCCAGTTGTCCACACCCAGAATTAACACTGCTGACAGTGCTAGCACGTGATTCTCCGCCCATCGAAGAATCCTTGTGGCTTCTGCCATCGCCATCCTGCTTCTTGTGCCGCCCTGGCGGTTTACATGGGCGACAGCCGTGATGTTGTCTGATTGAATCAGCACTGGTTGGTTTTGAAGCAGGGCCTCTGCTCGACTCAGGGCGTTGTAAATGGCCCTTAGTTCCAGTACATTTATGTGTAGTGAAGTCTCCTGACTTGACCACTGTCCTTGGAAGTTCCTTCCCTGAGTGACTGCCCCCCATCCTCGGAGGCTTGCATCCGTGGTCACTAGGACCCAGTCCTGTATGCCGAATCTGCGGCCCTCGAGAAGATGAGCACTCTGCAGCCACCACAGCAGAGACACCCTGGCCCTTGGGGACAGGGTGATCAACCTATGCATCTGAAGATGCGATCCGGACCATTTGTCCAACAGATCCCACTGAAAGATCCTTGCATGGAACCTGCCGAAGGGAATTGCTTCGTAAGAAGCCACCATCTTTCCCAGGACTCGCGTGCAGTGATGCACCGACACCTGTTTTGGTTTCAGGAGGTCCCTGACCAGAGATGACAATTCCTGGGCCTTCTCCACCGGGAGAAACACCTTCTTCTGTTCTGTGTCCAGAATCATGCCCAGGAAAAGCAGACGCGTCACAGGAATCAGCTGCGACTTTGGGATATTCAGAATCCAGCCGTGCTGTTGCAACACTTCCCGAGAGAGTGCTACGCTGACTAACAACTGCTCTCTGGACCTCGCCTTTATAAGGAGATCGTCCAAGTACGGCATAATTATAACTCCCTTCTTCCGAAGGAGTATCATCATTTCGGCCATTACCTTGGTAAATACTCTCGGTGCAGAGGACAGACCAAACGGCAACGTCTGGAATTGGTAATGACAATCCTGTACCACAAACCTGAGGTACTCCTGGTGAGGTGGGTAAATGGGGACATGCAAGTAAGCATCCTTGATGTCCAGCGACACCATAAAATCCACCTCTTCCAGGCTTGCAATAACCGCCCTGAGCGATTCCATTTTGAACTTGAACTTCCTTATATAAGTGTTCAAGGATTTTAAATTCAGAATGGGTCTCACCGAACCGTCTGGTTTCGGTACCACAAACATTGTGGAATAGTAACCCCGTCCCTGTTGAAGGAGGGGAACCTTGATTATCACCTGCTGGAGGTACAGCTTGTGATTTGCCGCCAGTACTACCTCCCTTTCCCTGGGAGCAGCTGGCAAGGCTGATTTGAGGTAACGGCGAGGGGGAGTCGCCTCTAACTCCATCTTGTATCCCTGAGATACAATTTGTACAGCCCAGAGATCCACCTGTGAGTGAACCCACTGGTTGCTGAAGTTTCGGAGACGCGCCCCCACCGCACCTGGCTCCGCCTGTGGAGCCCCAGCGTCATGCGGTGGACTTAGAGGAAGCGGGGGAGGATTTTTGTTCCTGGGAACTGGCTGCCTGGTGCAGCTTCTTTCCTCTACCCCTGCCTCTGGGCAGAAAGGATGCGCCTCTGACCCGATTGCCTTTCTGAGGCCGAAAGGACTGTACATGATAATACGGTGCTTTCTTAGGCTGTGTGGATACGAGGTCCGAGAGACCGTCCCCAAACAATTCCTCACCCTTATAAGGCAAAACCTCCATGTGTCTTTTAGAATCAGCATCACCTGTCCACTGCCGAGTCCATAATACTCTCCTGGCAGAAATGGACATTGCATTAATTCTAGATGCCAGCAGGCAAATGTCCCTCTGTGCATCCCTCATATATAAGACAACGTCTTTTATATGTTCGATGGTTAGCAAAATAGTATCCCTGTCGAGGGAATCAATGTTGTCTGACAGGGTATCAGACCATGCTGCTGCAGCACTACACATCCATGCTGAAGCAATAGCAGGTCTCAGTATAGTACCCGAGTGTGTATACACAGACTTCAGGATAGCTTCCTGCTTTCTATCCGCAGGCTCCTTTAGGGCGGCCGTATCCTGAGACGGCAGTGCCACCCTTTTTGATAAGCGTGTGAGCGCCTTGTCCACCCTAGGGGATGTTTCCCAACGTAACCTGTCCGTTGGCGGGAAAGGGTACGCCATCAGTAACCTCTTAGAAATCACTAGTTTCTTATCGGGGGAACTCCACGCTTCTTCACACAATTCATTTAATTCATCAGATGGGGGAAAAGTCACTGGCTGCTTTTTCTCCCCAAACATAATACCCTTCTTGGTAGTAACCGGGTTAACATCAGAAATGTGCAATACATTTTTCATTGCAGTTATCATGCATCGGATGGCCTTTGTAGACTGTACATTTGTCTCATCCTCATCCACACTGGAGTCAGACTCCGTGTCGACATCTGTGTCTACCATCTGAGCTAGCGGGCGTTTTTGAGCCCCTGATGGCCTCTGAGATGCTTAGGCAGGCGCGGGCTGAGATCCCGGCTGTCCCAAGGCTGCTGCGTCATCGAACCTTTTATGTAAGGAGTTGACACTGTCTGTTAAGACCTTCCACAAATCCATCCAATCCCGTGTCAGCCCCGTCGGGGGCGACACCACACTTATCTGCCCCTGCTCCGCCTCCACGTAACCCTCCTCATCAAACATGTCGACACAGCCGTACCGACACACCGCACACACACAAGGAATGCTCAGACTGAGGACAGGACCCCACAAAGTCCTTTGGGGAGACAGAGAGAGAGTATGCCAGCACACACCACAGCGCTATATAACACAGGGATTTACACTATAATGAGTGATTTTTCCCAATAGCTGCTTATTATCCTATTTGCGACTAAATTTATGTGCCCCCTCTCTTTTTTACCCTTCTCGTACAGGATACTGCAGGGGAGAGCCTGTGGAGCGTCCTTCCAGCGGAGCTGTGAAGAAAAATGGATCTGGTGTGCTGAGGAAGAAGGCCCCGCCCCCTCAGCGGCAGGCTTCTCCCGCGTTTTGTATAGCTTAATGGCGGGGAGTTTTACACATATACAGTTTCCCAGACTGTATTATGTGCATTTTGTGCCAAAAGGTAATCTTATTGCTGCCCAGGGCGCCCCCCCCCAGCGCCCTGCACCCGACAGTGACCGGAGTGTGTGGTGTGCAGTGGGAGCAATGGCGCACAGCTGCAGTGCTGTGCGCTACCTTAATGAAGACCGGAGTCTTCTGCCGCCGATTTCATCTCCTTCTTCTGTCTTCTGGCTCTGCAAGGGGGACGGCGGCGCGGCTCCGGGAACGGACGATCGAGGTCAGTCCCTGTGTTCGAACCCTCTGGAGCTAATGGTGTCCAGTAGCCTAAGAAGCACAAGCTAGCTGCACGCAGGTACGTTTGCTTCTCTCCCCTCAGTCCCACGTAGCAGTGAGTCTGTTGCCAGCAGATCTCACTGAAAATAAAAAACCTAACAAATACTTTCTTTCTAGCAAGCTCAGGAGAGCCCACTAGGAGCACCCAGCTCTGGCCGGGCACAGATTCTAACTGAGGTCTGGAGGAGGGGCATAGAGGGAGGAGCCAGTGCACACCAGATAGTACCTAATCTTTCTTTTAGAGTGCCCAGTCTCCTGCGGAGCCCGTCTATTCCCCATGGTCCTTACGGAGTTCCCAGCATCCACTAGGACGTCAGAGAAATAGTTATAAAGGAGAAAATTATCTAAAAGCAATTATAGAGTAAGACCATTTTCCTTACTGTGTAAGCTGCAAACTAGGGGCCTAATTCAGACCCGATCGTAGATGTGCTAAATTTAGCACATCTACGATCAGTCTTCAGACATGCGGGGGCACGCCCAGCACAGGGTTAGTCCGCCCTGCATGTCAGGCCCGAACCCCCCGGCACAAGTACAAAAACATCGCACAGCGGCGATGCTTTTTGTACTGGAAGAGTAGCTCCCAGCCAGCGCAGCTCCTGCGCGCTGGCTGGGAGCTACTCGTTGCTGTCTGGGTCGCAGCGGCTGCATGTGACGTCACGCAACCGCTGTGGTCCGCCCTCCCCCAAAGGTCCAGTAACGCCTGCATTGCCCGAACCGCGCCCCCTAAACGGCGGCCAGACGCTGCTGGCACGCCCCCCCCCCCCCCCCCCCGCCTCTGCATAGGCGAACGCAGGGCTAAGACAGCCATCAGCTGTCTGGCATGCGCCGGTGCACTGCAGCGCCAGCGTATGCGTAGTTCAGACCTGATCGCTGCTGTGCAAAAACGCACAGCAGCGATCAGGTCTGCATTAGCCCCTAGGTGTCCTGTTAGTTCCTTTTCATTTTACCCTTGTATGCCTTATTGCCTTGTTTTACTTATCGCACAATGTAATCTATGTAGTGCACCCAACATGGCTGCCTCGCCTGGTACTCTCTTTTGTGTAGAATAAATAATGCATGGTTCTACATATTTATCTCCCCACAAATATGTGTAATTTCTTCACCTTTTCAGAGAATGTATTTATAAAGATAACTTCAAGCAAAATATATTTAAAAAATAAATGTCTTTTTATTTTAAGTAAAATTTAGCCTGTTTTTGTTCTACTTCTTCTTCTTCGTCGTCTTCTTTGTCTTCTTCTTATGAAGATTATTATTATTATTTTGTAATTATTAATAAGGAGATTTATGGTAAGAACTTACCCTTGTTAAATCTCTTTCTGCGAGGTACACTGGATTCCACAGGGAATAACATTGGTGTGTAGAGTAGGATCTTGATCCGATGCCCCAACAGGCTAAAAGCTTTGACTGTTCCCAGGATGCATAGCGTCGCCTCCTCTATAACCCCGCCTCCAGGCACTGGAGCTCAGTTTTGTTAACCAGTCCAATGCAGTAGCAGGAACAATAGACGACAACAGTTAGTAGCCACAGATATCACACTCTTACGACAGGAGAAGGTATCAGCGGCTAATGCCATACTAACCCAAAGAAGCTAAGTGCGTCAGGGCAGGCGCCCTGTGGAATCCAGTGTACCTCGCAGAAAGAAATTGAACAAGGGTAAGTTCTTACCATAAATCTCCTTTTCTGCAGCGGGATACACTGGTATACCACAGGGAATAACATCGGAGATGTCCTAAAGCAGTTCCTCATGGGAGGGGACGCACTGTAGCAGGCACAAGAACCCGGTGTCCAAAGGAAGCATCCTGGGAGGCGGAAGTATCGAAGGCATAGAACCTTATCAACGTGTTCACTGAGGACCACGTGATCGCCTTGAACAATTGCTCAAGGGTCGCACCACGGCGGGCCGCCCAAGAAGGTCCAACAGACCGAGTAGAATGGGCTCTGAGGGTAGCAGGAGCTGGAAGACCAGCCTGTACATAAGCTTGTGCAATCACCGTTCTAATCCATCTGGCCAGGGTCTGCTTATTTGCAGGCGAGCCACGTTTGTGAAATCAAAAAGTACAGAGAGAGAATCAGACTTCCTAATGGAGGCTGCCCTCTCTTCACATAGAGATGGAGAGCCCGTACCACATCCAAAGACCGCTCTTTGGAGGACAAATCAGGAGAGATAAGGGCCGGAACCACAATCTCTTGGTTAAGGTGGAAAGAAGACACAACCTTAGGTAGATAACTAGGGCGCATTCTAAGAACTGCCTGGTCATGGTGAAAAATCAGAAAGGGAGACCTACAGGATAAGGCACCCAAGTCTGAAACCTGACTAGCAGAGGCAATAGCCAGTAAAAACAAGACCTTAAGCGTAAGCCATTTGAGGTTCACAGACTCAAGATGTTCAAACGGAGACTCTTCTAGGGCATTCAGAACAACCGACAAATCCCAAGGGGCCACAGGAGGAACATAGGGAGGTTGAACCCAAAGAACACCCTGAGTGAATGTGTGAACATCAGGAAGAGTTGCAATTTTTCTCTGAAACCAAACCGACAAGGCAGAAAGATGAACCTTGAGGGAGGCCAGATGAAGGTCTAAGTCCAGACCCTGTTGCAGAAAGCCAAAAGATTGGCAGTACTGAACTTGAAAGCATCACAATTCTTAGCAACACACCAGGTGAAGTAAGAATTCCAGACCTTATGATAAATCCAGCCAGAAGCCGGCTTACGGGCCTTCAACATAATTTGAATGACAGCCTCAGAAAAACCTTTGGCTCTCAGGACTGAAGCTTCAAGAGCCACGCCGTCAAAGCCAGTCGGGCCAAATCCTGGTAGACACAAGGGCCCTGAACAAGGAGGTCTGGTCATTGTGGAAGCAGAAGGGGGCGCACTAATGAGAGATCCCGTAGGACTGAGAACCAATGACATCTGGGCCACGCTGGAGCGATCAGAAGTAGGATTCCTCCTTCTTGCTTGAGCTTCCTTATTACTCTGGCCAGGAGTGACACCAGAGGGAACACGTACGGCAGCCGAAATTTCCATGGAATTGCCAGTGCGTCCATGAATGCTGCTTGAGGATCCCTTGTCCTTGCTCCGAAGACCGGAACCTTGTGATTGTGTCGAGACGCCATCAGGTCTACATCTGGTAGGCCCCACTTGTCCATTAGGAGTTGAAAGACTTCCAGATGAAGGCTCCACTCTCCGGCGTGTACGTCCTGACGACTGAGGAAGTCCGCTTCCCAGTTGAGGACTCCCTAAATGAACACTGCCGATATGGCTGGCAGATGGCGTTCCGCCCAGCGAAGAATCTTTGACACTTCCAACATTGCCATGCGGCTTCAAGTGCCGCCTTGATGATTTATGTACGCCACCGTGGTGGCGTTGTCTGACTGTACTTGAACAGGCCTGTTCCGTACCAGAGGCAGGGCTAATGTCAGCACATTGAACACTGCCCGTAATTCCTGAGACTCCTCCCAGGTCCACCGACCCTGAAGAGAGTGTTGCTCCAACACTGCTCCCCAACCCCTCAGACTGGTATCCATCGTCAGAAGGACCCAGTTGGAGATCCAGAAGGGACGGCCCCTGCTCAACTGCTGGTCCTGTAGCGACCACGTTAGCTACAGACGGGCCTCCGGAGACAATGAGATCATGTGAGACCTGATCCAGTGAGGCAGGCCGTCCCACTTGGCCAGAATCAGTTTCTGGAGAGGGCGGGAATGAAAGTGAGCGTACTCTACCATGTCGATGCAGACACCATGAGGCCTAGTATTTGCATCGCCGAGTGTATCGACACACACGGGCGAGACAGGAAGCATCTTATTCTGTCCTGAAGGTTCAGGACCTTCTCCTGGGACAAGAACAACTGCTGGTTGTGAGTGTCCAACAGTGCCCCCAGGTGCACCATGCTCAGAGCAGGGACCAGGGATGATTTCTTCCAGTTGATGAGATACCCGTGGACTTGCAGAAGCTGGACCGTCAGATCCAGATGACTGAGGAGAACTTCTGGTGAATTGGCCAGGATCAGCAAGTCATCCAGATACGGCAGGATCCTGATACCCCGATGGCGGAGTAGAGCCGCCATCATGGTGAAGATTCGCTGAGCTGTTGTCAGTCCAAAAGGCGAGGCCCAGAATGGATAATGTAGGTTGCCAATAGCAAACCGCAGGTACCGCTGGTGCGACATGGCAATAGGAATATGTAGGTAAGCATCCTGTATGGTCAGGGATACCATATAGTCCCCGGGCTCCAAAGCCAGAACAATAGAGCGAACAGTCTCCATACGGAACTTGGATACTAGCACAAATTTGTTCAAAGACTTGAGGTTGAGAATGGGCCGTGAGGACCCATTTGGTTTCGGGACTAGGAACATCGTTGAATAGAACACCCTGCCTCTCTGAGTCGGAGGCACCGGCACTACCACTCCTGTGTCCAGGAGGGATCGTTCCACCACCTGTAGAGCGTTTGCTTTCACCAGATCCAAAGGGATGTTTGTTGAGCAAAACTGACGAGGGGGACGCTTCTGGAAGGAGATGGCGAATCCGTGAGTGATGACTTCCCGTACCCAGGCATCCAAAGTGGTCGGTAACCATGCCTGAGCAAACCTTAGAAGTCGGCCTCCCACCCTGGGATCCCCAAGAGGGAGGACAGCCCTGTCATGCAGCAGGCTTGTCAGATTTGGAAGCAGGCTCTTTTAAGCTTGGGCTTACTGGACTTGGAAGTGCGTGACTGTTTCGGGTAGGCCTAACCCTTTGCTTTAACTGGAGGTCGAAAGGAACGAAAGGAAGTACTCCGCCTTCGGAGCTGAAGGAGCAGTACTAGGCAGACATGCAGTCTTAGCAGAGGCAAGATCAGCAACAATTTTTTTGAGGTCTTCCCCAAAAAGAATATTCCCCTTAAAAGGGAGAACCTCCAGAGTTTTCTTAGAGTTCAGATCCACAGACCAGAACCGTAACCACAGGATCCGGCAGCCAGAATGGACGTAGTAGCCGCTTTGGCCGCCAGAACACCAGCATCAGAAGAGACTCAATTCAAATCTAGGAGCACATCGATCCATTCAGTTGGTAATAAGGTGAGACAAGAATTTAGTGATAGATCAATATCCTTTATCATGCAATATAACACTGCTGCAAAGGATATTAAAAGGATAATCACAAAAAATTCTGCTATTCTAAACTCAGATAAACTTTTAGAAACAACATTAACGGGAAGGAATATGGTTGTGTTTAGAAAAGCTAATTCCCTGAAACAAAAATTAGCACCAAGTCTATTTAGAAGAAAACCAAAGGAAATGGGAGAGAATATTTTGAGATTACCCCCAAAACCCAATGGGTTCTTTAAATGTGGTAAGGATAGATGTGTAACCTGCCTCTTTGTGGAAAATAAGTGCACAAAAATTAAGTCCTTCAGTAGATCATAAGAATTTGAGATAAAGGGTTTTATGAACTGCATGACTAATTTTGTGATATATGTTATTCAATGTAAGTGCGGCTTACAATATGTAGGCCGCACTATTCGCCCCCTTCATAAAAGGTTCATGGAGCATAAGAGGAATATTACAAAGAACATCAAAACTCATAGTTTGTCTAGTCATGTCTCCTGGTGTCAGAAGGGTAATGTGAGTGGTCTGACCATTAGAGCAGTGGAACATGTTAAGGCAACAATGAGGGGAGGTGATAGGTACAGAAGGCTCTGCATGCGCGAAGCCTTCTGGATCTTTCAATTACATACTCTGAGCCCACATGGTCTTAATGACACTGTGGAGCTTAATGCCATCTAATTAGCCTCTGTTCATTTGGGCCACCTTGGCTGCTTGTGTAGTGGTGGTGGCAGGGTAACCCCACCCCCCTCCCCCCTTTTTGAAGGGGTGTTGGTCTAGCCATTTCCTATGGATATCCCTTCTGGTTCTACATGGTTTGAGCGAATGGATGGATACACGCCCCTTTTAGGCAGATCGAGTTTAAATATATCTCTCTGTCTTCTAGGGGTGGGTCCATCCATTCGTTCAGCCCAGTATATATTGTCAAAGTCAGAAAAATGTCTCTATGCACGTTGCCATATTTGCACCGCACACTGGTCCGCGCTGCGCATGCGTACGCTCTCCCGTGAAGGCGCATACCCGCGATAGCGTGCACTCGCAGGCGCGGTATGCGTATTTACGGTAGAGTTTATGTAGTCGTAGCGTGCGACTCATTCGTTACAAATGTTCACAATTAATGTAGTTTGTAGATCATGGTCACCTTGATAGATTCTGAAAGTCTGGTTAAAATAGAAGGTCCCTGTTTAAAGGAATCCCTCTTTGTATTGTACGAAGGGTCTGACAGGAATCATACAGCAGTGTTTGGTACCCATCGGAAGAGTATTTAATTAGTAATATTCCGGTGTTGGTTTGGAGCGTATTAATCGCTCGTGCGAATAGTTATGGACATAAGAAGTTTATGTCCATTTCTATTATTTACACATACTCAGGTATGCGGCGGGAAACCCAGTTTCCCACCCACCTGAGCTGTTGGAAATCGTCACAGCCCACCTGTATGAATCACCCTATGACCTTTTGTTATGATGCAGGGCCGAATTCCTTCGGCCAATGGACAATGGGATTGTAGGACCAGGAGATTGCATTGTGTGTGGGGCATAAATAGGCAGGCCGACCACATCCAGCTCTCACTCTCTCATCAACGGTTATCTGCTGATAGCCGGG
This sequence comes from Pseudophryne corroboree, assembly GCF_028390025.1. Lineage (NCBI taxonomy): Eukaryota > Metazoa > Chordata > Amphibia > Anura > Myobatrachidae > Pseudophryne > Pseudophryne corroboree. Next base: position 233,885,280 of record NC_086444.1, read on the forward strand.
AGCTGGATATCGAGGCGCAGGCGATCATACCCTTTGTGCGTAAGTTTCTCTCCGTAATCATTGTCTTTCTGTGAGCCAATTTCTCTCATCTCTCTCTCTCTCTCTCTCTCTCTCTCTCTCTCTGTTCTGTTCTCTCATATCTCCCCTAGACTAGGCTAGTATTGTATTGTATTAGATAGTATTGTATTGTATTGCATTTAGGTCAGTGTAGTATTGTCTTTTTGTATTTATTGTTTAGTTCTGTGGTTAGGAAGTCTCTGTTATATTGTAGTGTATCATTTGTACTGTTATCCCCTTTTTCAAATATATTAGATATAATACAGTTAATAGGCTTTGGAACCTAAACCAGTATCTGTGTATTTTCTATAGTATTAAGTGTTCACTTGAGCGTCGGTGACGCTCAAGCAGCCTTGTAGTTAGTCAGGTTACACAAGGTTGCACTTACACCCTGTACTCACATTAAGGTATTCTGTGTATTTCATTGGTATAAGGTTTAAACATTAAGGTATAGCGTTGTGAGCGTCTGCGCCGCTGGTGACCTCCTCGTGGTCTCGAGCGTATGCTACGCCATAGCGAATCATTACTCTAGTCATAACCAATAACGTGTCCTGTGATCACTGGGCCGTGAGCGAACGTGACGCTTGAGCGTCTCGCCTACGGCGGAGCGATCGTTACGCAAATAGCGTACCCTAACGGTACTTCTTAAGCAAACAGCGTACAGTGTTCTTAGACTTCATAAAGGGTTGTTTATACGACAAAAGTATTTAGAATTGTCAATTGGGGACTCGTCCTATCCTTCTCATATCTGCACTAGGTAGATCAGCAGACATTATCCCCCAGCAAAGGGTGGGAGGTTGTCTCCCAGTGCTGACGGGATAAGCGTCTGCTTCGCTTAGATAAAGAGTGCTGAAGGAATCCGGGAACCGGAAGTAAGAACAAAACGCTTGTGTCTTTTAAAAACTGTTTTATTTCTCTTCTGTCTTGCGTATACACGCACGCATACATTTATCTGCATTTCTTTTTTTTCAATTTCGTATATCACTATTCCTGTTTGCCAATTTTTATAGTTGATAGAAAGTGCTAAAAGAGATTTGCTGTTATTTCATAGTAGAGGTAATAGTTAAAGTATAGAACAACACACGATTTGTCTGAGATACAAGGCAGTCAGTGTGGATTGCGGTAGATGATCAGGGATCATTTACATTGATAAAAGTATATATTGTGTTACGGTGGATCTTTGCATTGCGTACACGTGTCGCTAACAAAGACTAGCGTACGCAATCCAAAGGCAGACGCACGCAGCGTTCACTACGCAACGTAGCGTCCGGTTACGCCCACGTAGCTCAAGTCACGAAAAGCGATAATTAGCGCAAAGGCGATAAGTAACGCACAGCGGTAGATAACGCGACGCGGTAAATAACGCAAATCTATTTTTGGAAAAATCTGAAATTTAGTTTAACAGATCCTACTCCTAATTGGTAACACTGTTGGACTGAAGACAATTTCTGCGCAGAAATAGATATAGAAACAAAGTGTACATGTGTTGAGTGAGTGTGGTTTTGTATACATAAGTTTATACAACTTTAAGGTGGAACCAAAAGGAAAGCCGGGTACTCGTCAAGGGACATACGTGTAAGTGACATATACGGTGGCTAGGGAGGCATCCTTGGTTAAATAATATTTGAGCATTAGAGTATAGCGGACCATAAGGTAACAAGACCAGGAGGTCATAAGGTAACAAGACCAGGAGGTCATAAGGTAACAAGACCAGGAGGTCGTAAGGTAAAAGGTCCGCTATAAAAGTCCAGTGGCACAACGCCTGGGGTGTTGGTGCAGAACCCATATAGGCCATACAAGCCCTTGCTGAAGGAATCGCGGCCGGAAACATCGATTCCATTGATCTTTCAGTACATAACAAGTAGTGCTTGTGTACTGAACGATTGGACCACACGTAATTGTGTGCAGTAGTTAGTAATCTGACCTAATACCATTAGAGTAAAGTGGTCACAAACGCTATTTGTACATTCTGACGTGATTTGTGTAATTTTTTATTTTTGGAAGGGAAGTTCGCTGGTCACTCAGGAACTATCTAACAACCCCAACTTTACTGGAAAGAGTAAGTGTCCTGCGGGTAACCCTCATATGTTCCAGTAAACTGAAGGTTCCATAGGGGCCCTGTATCGAGTACGCCAGCACCATATCGGTGTGATCAGGTCGTATTGGTCGAGGTGGGCGAGTGAGTGGGGTACTCGGTAAACCGCCACCGCCGGCCTACTGTGGAGTAATTTGGTTGTCTGAAAAGGCTTGCTGAAAACCTTGATACAGAGATCCAAGGAGGACTAAGCAACACCTGCAGACTATGGGGGCCAGTTGCTCAGGTAGGGGGCGATCAACCCTGGTTCAGGTTGATTCTGTGAACCGACCAGTTGGGTCGGCACGATATGTAATGTGTGAAAAATATGGAAGTCACACCGAATCTTTATGTGATGAATGGGAGAGAATGACTGTACAAGACAGGGACAAATTCCCAAGAATAGGTAGCTTTAGTCTAGAAGTGTTACAAAATTTAAGGAGGAGGATATGTCTCGTAAAATCAGCAAAGAGACGAATTCAGCATCATGATTATTTACAGTTATGGCACCAGGAAGGTGAGATACAGAGAGGTTTGGCTCTGGCGGCAGGATCTGGGGCAGTCAGGAAGCGGATAGCCACAGCTCCTCCTCCACCATACATTGCAGGAGAGAAGTTGATTACGGAGAGAAACGCACTGGGTTATAAAACAAAAACTCTTAGTAACCTTGTAAATGTTAATGATGTTAACCAAATAACTCATGCAAGTATTAACCCGTGCAAGATGTACCCTGTTTTGAACCTTCCTCAGGAGTGTGATCAAGAAGACGATTCAGCAACAATTTCAGCTCTCTCTCTTGCAGCCACCATAGCAGAGACCACAGTAGGCACAGCGACACCCACGAGATTAGTGAAAGCCCCTAGCGGAGGGATAGGTGAGGTCGTGTCAACGGGTAAGTACGGCACCATGCACTACACTGAAACAATTGTACCACAACAAGCTGTAGAATCTACACAGGAAGAGGCTGTTAGAATTGCTCCTGTAAGGGTAATAGCAGTTCCCAATGGAAAAACAGATGTGTCTGGAGCCACTCCCATAAGGAACATTGCCATGTACACTCCATTTTCCAGAATGGAATTAAGAACAATAGTGTCCGAATTTCCTGACCCCAGGAAGGATTTAGTTGCTAGCCAAAAATACATCAGGGATCTAGGTAACACTGTAGAACCCAACAACAAGGATTGGCAGATACTGCTAAGAGCTTGTTTACCTTCCAATGTTGACGCAACTCAATTTTTAGCTGACTGTGCATTGGATAAAGATGTACCGCTTACAGACGTGTACAACAAGGATAATGTAAAAAGGATAAATTTACAGCTAAAGGAGTATTTCCCAGCCGTTGTTAAATGGAATAAAATATTTTCCATTAAGCAAAAGGAGTCCGAAACGGCAACAGAATATTTTCACCGGGCACTATTAGAAATGGCAAAGTACACTGGTATAGAAGACATTAAGACCAACCCAAACCATCGAGAAGTAGCAGTATCTGTACTGATGGATGGTTTGAAAGAAACATTAAAAGCTAGGGTACAGACCACGCAACCATGCTGGCGAGGTCTGTCAGTGTCCACATTGAGAGAGGCTGCTATTGATCACGACAGAAACATCACTAGGCACAGGGAGTCGCAAAGTGATAAGTTGATGTCAGTAAGTATACAGGCGCTGACCACAAGGCAGCCTGCGTATGTACCACCGAATCCTGTGGGTAAGGCAAGTGTAATAACATGTTTTTCTTGTAACAGACCGGGACACTTTGCACGAGAATGTAGAACAAAGAATGTACAAAGATCTTTTCAACCCCCTAGACAACAACACAACACACGACAATGGGAGCAGGGTCCACAGAGGCGGAGTTTTGAGCCACATACAGGGGAAACAAAAAGATACCCCCCGAACAGAGGTTGGCATGCCTCTGGTAGTTCCCAGCTAACCCCCTCACAAGTAGTTGCTGCCAACGGGATTCAGGGAGGTCAGCATACCCAATAGGGGTGTGGCCATACCTGTAATCTGCACCCAGTTAAGTTGATTGCTAGTCTTGGAAGCGAACCAGAAATTGCAATCAATGTAGCTGGTAAAACTTTAAACTTTCTTGTAGACACAGGGGCGGCCAAGTCAGTGATAAATTCGACAGTGGGCATGAGAACCACTGGTAGGACAATTCCAGCCATGGGAGTAACAGGAGTAGTCCAGCACTACCCTGTTAGCAAACCAGCCGAGATTACAATAGGGCCTTTGCATACCAAGCATTCCTTTTTGCTGGCTGCATCGGCACCAACTAATCTCCTGGGAAGAGACTTACTATGTAAAATGGGTTGCGTCATTTATTGTACTCCTGAAGGTGTATTCTTGGACATCCCTGAGAATCACGCTCAGGAAGTACGAGACATGTTAGACTCCCCATCAAAATTAATGTCACATTCCATTATGACAAATAGGAATCCATCCCAAGTAGAAGAGATGACATCTCAGATACCAGAGTCACTTTGGACAAAAGATGGACAGGACACTGGATTAATGGCAAACGTAGCTCCAGTAGTTGTACAAGTAAAAAATGGTAGGATAGCTCCAAAAATCCCACAGTATCCTCTGAAGCCAGAGGTGGAGTTAGGAGTTTTCCCAGTAATAGAGCGCTTGCTACAACAGGGCATTCTAGTAAGAACGTCCAGCACAGCAAATAGTCCCATCTTCCCTGTTAAAAAGAGTGGGGGGAGGGGTTACAGGCTAGTGCAGGATCTAAGGGGGATTAACAAAATAGTTGAGAGTCAGTTCCCCGTAGTGCCTAATCCAGCTGTCATCCTAATGCAAATTCCTCCCACTGCCAAATTTTTCACTGTTATTGACCTCTGCTCCGCATTCTTTTCGGTACCTCTGCACCCTGACAGCCAATATTTGTTTGCATTCACATACAGAGGAGTCCAATACACGTGGACTCGGTTACCCCAAGGTTTCATAGATAGTCCAAGTATATTTTCTCAGGCTTTGCATGATTGTTTACAGTCTTTCCAACCGGAGAGTGGATCAGTGTTGATACAGTACGTGGATGATCTACTACTGTGTTGATTCATTGGAGGCATCCCTGAAGGATACGAAACAGCTCCTGTTTCATCTTTCAGACACAGGTCACAAGGTTTCCAAAGACAAGTTACAATTATGCCAAACTAAGGTAAAATATTTGGGACACTGTCTAACACAAGGACTGAGACACCTGACCGCTGATAGAATCCAAGCCATTAGAGACATGACACTGCCACAAACCCAACAACAGATCAGGACGTTTCTAGGAATGTGTGGGTATTGCCGTAATTGGATCCCAGGGTTTTCCATATTGGCGCTACCTTTGCAGGAAATGGTCTCCTCAAACAAACCTGATCGGATTTCGCATACAGACGAATCCGAAACAGCATTTGAGAGACTCAAACAGTGTCTAACGCAGGCACCAGCACTAGGTATGCCAGACTATGGGAAACCCTTTGAACTATACGGAACAGAAAGTGCTGGGTGCGCAGCAGGTGTGCTAACACAAAAACACGGTGATGCCAGCAGGCCAGTTGCATATTACAGCGCTCAGCTAGATACGGTAGCGCGATCCCTCCCCACATGCTTGCGTAGCGTTGCGGCGATAGCATTGCTAGTGACAAAAAGCGAAGATGTCGTGCTAGGCCACAACCTCACAATCCATACACCGCATGCGGTATCTGCCTTATTGAATTCTGCCCAAACCAGACACGTCTCATCAGCAAGGTTTACGAGATGGGAATTGGCATTAATGGCCCCAGTAAACATCACCATAAGGAGATGCAGTGCATTAAACCCTGCAACATTTCTCCCAGGTGTGCCTGGTCAGGCACAAAGGGTGGAAGGTGAGAGTGATGGGGAAGGAGGATTTAATGCAAAGGAAGATACACATGATTGTATGGAATATTTGACCCAAAATTTTACCGCAAGGCCTGACATCAGTGACAATCCACTGGAAGATGCAGAACTCACGTTCTACACGGACGGTAGTTGTCACAGACAGTCAGACTCGGGAGACTTGTGTACTGGATACGCAGTCGTAGATGACCAAGACACCATAGAAGCGGAACCGCTAGGCCCACCTCACTCAGCCCAGGTTGCTGAACTGGTCGCCCTAACCAGAGCATGTGAATTGGCTAAGGGTAAGTCAGCCAATATCTACACCGATTCTAGATACGCCTTCGGGGTAGTCCATGATTTCGGAGCCCTATGGCGGCTCAGAAATTTCATGACGGCAGCTGGCACACCGATAGCGCATGCAGCTCATATAAAAAGGCTTCTAACAGCGATACAGGAACCCGACAGAGTGGCTGTTATCAAATGTAAAGCACATACATATAGTCAAGACCCAGTGTCACTTGGTAACAGCCGAGCAGACGAAGCCGCAAAGCTTGCAGCTGCTACCCCCATACAGACAGACACCACACAACTGATGGTATTTAATACCATCAACACACAGAAGTTGTGTGAGATGCAGAATTTGTGTTCCACACAGGAAAGAGCAGTCTGGAAGGCAAAGGGATATGGCCAGGAGTCCTCAGGGCTCTGGACGGATGGACATGGTAAACCGGTGGCCCCCAGGGCATACCTTCCATGTCTGGCTGAAGCAGCTCACGGGCTGACTCATCTAGGCAAGGAGGGGATGTGCAAATTGGTAAGAGCATACTGGTGCGCCCCAGGATTCTCCTCTCATGCGGGTAAAAGAGCAATGTCATGCCTTACCTGTCTGAGAAAGAATATTGGAAAAGCAATACCTACAGAACCATCCCATATCCCACCTGCCGGCGGCCCTTTCCAGGTAATACAAATTGACTTCATTCAATTACCCCCATGTCGAAATTTGAAATATGTACTTGTCTGTATAGATGTTTTCTCGAATTGGGTCGAAGCATTTCCAGCAGCTACAAATACTGCCATGTTTACAGCTAAGAAAATTGTGCAGGAATTTGTATGTAGATATGGTATCCCTAGAATCATTGAAAGTGATAGGGGTACCCATTTTACAGGTGATGTCTTTCAAGGAATGTGTAAGTTGATGGGAATTGATAGTAAGCTGCACACTCCGTACCGTCCACAGGCGAGTGCGAAGGTCGAAAGAGTGAACAGCACTATTAAAAATAAATTGAGTAAAGTAATGACAGAGACAGGATTGACGTGGCCAGAAGCTTTACCCATTGTTTTGTATAGCATCAGAACCACTCCCAGGTCCCCTCTTAATCTGTCTCCTTTTGAAATCTTGTTTGGTCGACAACCGCATGTCATGATTAACCCTCAGGATGATTTGAAATGTAACAATGAAGTAACTGTAAAATACTTAATTAACATGAGTAAACAGTTGAGGAATCAAAATGATAATCTGAAGTTGGTGATTCCTGATCTACCAGGTAGTAATTGTCATGACATTGAACCTGGGGATTATGTAATGATACGAAATTTTCTACGCTCAGGTTGTCTTATTGATAGATGGGAAGGACCATACCAGGTCTTATTGACTAGCACCACAGCATTGAAGGTTGCTGAGAGAGAGACTTGGGTCCATTCATCCCACTGCAAAAAGGTTGCCGATCCAGAAGTCCCGTGATAAGGAACAGACGGTAGAGGTTGTATCACTGGAGTGTCTGTTCCAGGAGGACTGAGGCGGCACCTGAGCCTTGAAGACCGAAAGCAGTTGTCGACTCCCTTCTCCCTTTTATTGTTTTTCTCCACTTCCCAGCCCCTCTCCCTTAAAATTTCTTTTTCCCCCTTCTCATTCTTCTCTATTTCCTCCTCAAAGATGGACTTGCCCCAAGAGACTGTGATCCGGATTTTGATGTTAACCATGATGTTGACCAGAGCAGTCTGTTCCGGCGAGAGTACCATAGAGGTCGAGAGAGGTTCTGGAATGGGTTCCGATTATGATGATGGAGGCGTAGTTTTCCAAGATCAACCAAACCAACAAGCAAAGGCGAGTATCAGAAAACGATCCGATAGAAGAAATTGTGATGGATTGTTAGCTGAAGAAAATTGTATCTGTAGGCTCTGTGATAATCTGGTTGAAGATGGATGCATAAAGAAATGCCAATCTAGTTTTAATATCCATATGGACCGGCATCCATTGAGTGACTATCACTCCTTAGTGGGTAACGTGTTAAACCAAACAGATTGTTGGGTATGCTCTCAAGTAACTCAGGGTCACAGCAAATCAGGGCTAGTACCATTTCCTTTAACGTTAGGGGAGGTACTTGAGCTAAGTGGTGGGAGACCGGTGGATCGGAGGTTTAACATCTCCAGCCCTCCTAGTTTGAAGCTCCACCAATACCATGTGGATAGGTCCCTCATATGTTTTAACATCTCCAATCCCAGAAAACCGGGAAATTGGGAAGTGTCATGGAGCAACCTTACCATGACCTTTTCACACAGAGCAGATAGAATGCCTACAGATACAGAGCTCGTACGCCATATAGCCAGTAGAGGAAAATCTTTTCGGTATCGATATACCTTAGGAAATAGGATTACTAGAGTTGGAGAGGTATCACCAGGATACTGTGCACATATCGTACAAACTGATACGTGCATTAAGCAGTTGGAAGAATTAGGGTCAGGAGATTTCACCTGGAAGGTTTGTAACATGGTCATGTCCTTCTCCGTCCCTTATGTTCTCCCCGATGACGCATATTTCATATGCGGGAGAAAGGCGTTCAAGTGGCTTGCCCCAAACTCTGAAGGATTGTGTTATATTGGAAAAGTATTGCCTGAAGTGATGACTGTTACACATGACAAAATGAAGGACCTACACCGTGGTGCCCAAGCTCCTTATACTCACACTCATTACGAGCACCGAGTTAAAAGACAACTGTCAGAAAGGTTAGAGCATCCGGCCTCTGATCTTATCCATGAATCCACCGGGATTCAGGTTCTGGTAGCGTTAGATTTCACTCGCACCGCTCGAGGTGTGATGAATTATAGATACATTTCCGCACTCGCCAATTTGTTAGATAATATCACTGAAATGTATGATGACACGTTTAGATACACTGGAAGAGAACTTCAAGCCTACAAAACAGAAATAGTTCAGCATAGGATGGTTCTTAATTATCTTACAGCAGTAACAGGCGGATATTGTGTTACATTGGCAACACAGTACGGCATAAAGTGTTGCACGTATATCACAAATAGCACCGAGGACCCGGTAGAGGTCATAGACCAAAAGATGGACGATATTCTCCAATTGAAGTGGGAATTTCGTCGAAAACACAATCTCACCCTTGCTGCTGTAGGTAATGAGCTGACTGGTTGGGTGTCATGGTTGAACCCGCGAAATTGGTTCTCCGGTTTAGGAGACTGGGCTCAAGGAGTCATAATGGATGTTGGAAAGTTTCTACTATGTATCTTGGGTGTCGTTATATCGATTGGATTGATATTTAGATGCGGGCAGGCTTTAATGAGGTGCAAACAAAGTACAAAAGTGATGAGCTTGAGGAGTGAGGAAACCGTAATTAACCTGGATTTGATTTATGACCCAATGATAGAAACCAGAATGTGATGAAAATGCGATTATACGGTCCGTTTCTTTCACCTGTTTTTCTGCTTTTCTCCAAGATACAAAGACCCCCTTGGACGAGGAAGTTGACGAGACGCTATACAGACAACAGACAAGCACCAAAGAAGAAGATTTGACAACTTTAAATATGGACACTTGATGAACTTTGCCATGGATCCCCAGTTTCCCTAGTATTTTTAAACTCACGCTAGCCCAACATTTTTGTAAATCTGATGGCACTGACAAAGCTTGTTGCTCATGCCTAAGGAGCAAAACAGCGCAAAGAAGACGACTCTCAACAGATACCGAACACAACTTCAACAACAGATGTACATTTCCCTGACATAGAATATCATTGCATTTTTCGTAAGTGTTCTTTATCTTCATCTCTACAACCCTCAGGTAACGACACACATAGACGATAGGGAATACAGGCACAGATATTAGCAACCACATACCTCCCCCATTCATGTATCATCAACTAAAATGTGCATCCCCATTTTGTTACAACCACAGCCGAAATGAGCTCGGTAGAGTTTGACAGCCCATCCACAGACCTGTACCACAGGATAAGAAGGAATTCAAATGTATACTTCGCAATACCTCGAAGCTTGATTTACCACACGTACGGCACGATGATACATGACCCTCCAAACATGGACTCATACACACATGCTTCTGCTTTCTCACTAGGTCATACCCTCTTCACACCTACTCCACTCTTCTCCCCTACCCAACCATGGAAATTAATTAACCCCTGACTTACATTTTTCTCCTTAAATATTTTAGAAGGTGGCAGTTATTAGTGACTGCCAAAGGGTGGACTGTCAAAGTCAGAAAAATGTCTCTATGCACGTTGCCATATTTGCACCGCACACTGGTCCGCGCTGCGCATGCGTACGCTCTCCCGTGAAGGCGCATACCCGCGATAGCGTGCACTCGCAGGCGCGGTATGCGTATTTACGGTAGAGTTTATGTAGTCGTAGCGTGCGACTCATTCGTTACAAATGTTCACAATTAATGTAGTTTGTAGATCATGGTCACCTTGATAGATTCTGAAAGTCTGGTTAAAATAGAAGGTCCCTGTTTAAAGGAATCCCTCTTTGTATTGTACGAAGGGTCTGACAGGAATCATACAGCAGTGTTTGGTACCCATCGGAAGAGTATTTAATTAGTAATATTCCGGTGTTGGTTTGGAGCGTATTAATCGCTCGTGCGAATAGTTATGGACATAAGAAGTTTATGTCCATTTCTATTATTTACACATACTCAGGTATGCGGCGGGAAACCCAGTTTCCCACCCACCTGAGCTGTTGGAAATCGTCACAGCCCACCTGTATGAATCACCCTATGACCTTTTGTTATGATGCAGGGCCGAATTCCTTCGGCCAATGGACAATGGGATTGTAGGACCAGGAGATTGCATTGTGTGTGGGGCATAAATAGGCAGGCCGACCACATCCAGCTCTCACTCTCTCATCAACGGTTATCTGCTGATAGCCGGGAGCTGGATATCGAGGCGCAGGCGATCATACCCTTTGTGCGTAAGTTTCTCTCCGTAATCATTGTCTTTCTGTGAGCCAATTTCTCTCATCTCTCTCTCTCTCTCTCTCTCTCTCTCTCTCTCTCTGTTCTGTTCTCTCATATCTCCCCTAGACTAGGCTAGTATTGTATTGTATTAGATAGTATTGTATTGTATTGCATTTAGGTCAGTGTAGTATTGTCTTTTTGTATTTATTGTTTAGTTCTGTGGTTAGGAAGTCTCTGTTATATTGTAGTGTATCATTTGTACTGTTATCCCCTTTTTCAAATATATTAGATATAATACACTTAATAGGCTTTGGAACCTAAACCAGTATCTGTGTATTTTCTATAGTATTAAGTGTTCACTTGAGCGTCGGTGACGCTCAAGCAGCCTTGTAGTTAGTCAGGTTACACAAGGTTGCACTTACACCCTGTACTCACATTAAGGTATTCTGTGTATTTCATTGGTATAAGGTTTAAACATTAAGGTATAGCGTTGTGAGCGTCTGCGCCGCTGGTGACCTCCTCGTGGTCTCGAGCGTATGCTACGCCATAGCGAATCATTACTCTAGTCATAACCAATAACGTGTCCTGTGATCACTGGGCCGTGAGCGAACGTGACGCTTGACCGTCTCGCCTACGGCGGAGCGATCGTTACGCAAATAGCGTACCCTAACGGTACTTCTTAAGCAAACAGCGTACAGTGTTCTTAGACTTCATAAAGGGTTGTTTATACGACAAAAGTATTTAGAATTGTCAATATTTATTTCCCTTCCCTCTCTATATATTCCCCTCTTCTATGATGAATCTGTATTCATTTATTTTTATATTTATATACATAACTGTCTGTATTTGATAATGAATGGAAAATAGTCATTCATTATATTTATATTATATATATTTTTTTTTCTTGGTTCTCTTTTTCTTTCTTATTTATTCATGTTTATTTTATTTTATCCTTTTTTCCCCTCGTTCATGTTTGAGACACGATATAAATTTATTCTTGTCCCTATGGTCAGATAATATTTGAGAGAGAATATCTCCTTTATATATTTTTATTGTTTTATAATTTTATGTGAATGGGGTCAATATCACTGATATGAATATGGTCAAATAATATTGGCCTTTAGAGCAGTTAATTCTAACTGAAAGATTCTGCTCTTTCAGTGATAACTTCTTTCATATTATTCATCTATATAGGGGGTATATGCAATTCACGGCGAATCGCGGCAAATTATCGCCGTTTTTTAATTCGACACAATTCGACAGGTGAATTCCGGCAGGTGGCTGCCGGAATTCACCATATTCAATGAAAAACGGATTCGACAGTCCCGCGGGCGAAAATCGGACGATTTGACGAATTTTGCCGCGATTTAAAAAAATGGGAAAAACCCGAAAAAAAATGGCGTGGGGTCCCCCCTCCAAAGCATAACTAGCTTCGGGCTCTTCGAGCTGGTCCTGGTTCTAAAAATGCGGGGAAAAATTGGGCAGGGATCCCCCGTATTTTTAAAACCAGCACCGGGCTCTGCGCCTGGTGCTGGTGCAAAAAATACGGGGGACAAAACGAGTAGGGGTCCCCCGTATTTTTCACACCAGCATCGGGCTCCACTAGCTGGACAGATAATGCCACAGCCGGGGGTCACTTTTATACAGCGCCCTGCGGCCGTGGCATTAAATATCCAACTAGTCACCCCTGGCCGGGGTATCCTGGGGGAGTGGGGACCCCTTCAATCAAGGGGTCCCCCCCCCAGCCACCCAAGGGCCAGGGGTGAAGCCCGAGGCTGTCCCCCCCATCCAAAGGCTGCGGATGGGAGGCTGATAGCCTTGAGTAAAATGACAAGAATATTGTTTTTTCCAGCAGTACTACAATTCCCAGCAAGCCTCCCCCGCAAGCTGGTACTTGGCGAACCACAAGTACCAGCATGCGGGAGAAAACCGGGCCCGCTGGTACCTGTAGTTCTACTGGAAAAAAAATACCCAAATAAAAACAGGACACACACACCGTGACAAGTAAAACTTTATTACACACTGCCGACACACACATACTTACCTATGTTCACACGCCGACTGCCACGGTCTCCGACGATCCGAGGGTACCTGTGAAAACAATTATACTCACCTTCCAGCGTCCAGAGGTACATCCACGTCCAGAGATAATCCACGAACTTGTTAAAAAAAACGAACACCCGTTCCATGCCGGACTGAAAGGGGTCCCATGCTTTCACATGAGACCCCTTTCCACGAATGCCGGGACATCACGTGACTCCTGTCACTGAAGTCCCTTCAGCCAATCAGGAAGCGCTACTTCCGTGGCGCTCACCTGATTGGCTGTGCGCTGTCTGAGCTGTCATACAGCGCATCGCAAAGCCGCTCCATTAGTTTCAATGGTGGGAACTTTGCCGTCAGCGGTGGGGTTACCCGTGGTCAGCCGCTGACCGGCAGGTGACCTCACCGCTAGCCGCTAAGTTCCCACCATTGAATATAATGGACGGAGCTGTGCGATGCGCTGTCTGAGTTCAGACAGCGCACAGCCAATCAGGTGAGCGCCACGGAAGTAGCGCTTCCTGACTGGCTGAAGGGACTTCAGTGACAGGAGTCACGTGGTGTCCCGGCATTCGGGGTAAGGGGTCTCATGTGTCAGCATGGGACCCCTTTCAGTCCAGTGGTCCGTGTGTCCGTTTTCTTTTTTTGCCAAGTACGTGGATTTATCTCTGGACCCTGGTTGAGGTGAGTATATTGAACTTTTCTTTTCAGGTATCCGTGGATTCTACATGGAGAAGAGGACCGATGTCGGCGTGTGAACATAGGTAAGTATGTGTGTGTCGGCAGTGTGTAATAAAGTTTTACTGTCACGGTGTCTGTGTCCTGTTTTTATTTGGGTATTTTTTCCCCAGTAGTACTAAAGGTACCAGCGGGCCAGTTTTTCTCCCGCATGCTGGTACTTGTGGTTCTCCAAGTACCAGCTTGCAGGGCAGGCTTGCTGGGACTTGTAGTACTACTGGAAAAAACAATATTCTTGTCATTTTACTCAAGGCTATCAGCCTCCCATCCGCAGCCCTTGGATGGGGGGGCAGCCTCGGGCTTCACCCCTGGCCCTTGGGTGGCTGGGGGGGGGGACCCCTTGATTGAAGGGGTCCCCACTCCCCCAGGGTACCCCGGCCAGGGGTGACTAGTTGGATATTTGATGCCACGGCCGCAAGGCACTGTATAAAAGTGAACCCCGGCTGTGGCATTATCTGTCCAGCTAGTGGAGCCCGATGCTGGTGTGAAAAATACGGGGGACCCCTGCTTGTTTTGTCCCCCGTATTTTTTGCACCAGCACCAGGCGCAGAGCCCGGTGCTGGTTTTAAAAATACGGGGGATCCCTGCCCAATTTCCCCCCGCATTTTTAGAACCAGGACCAGCTCGAAGAGCCCGAGGCTGGTTATGCTTTGTAGCGGGGACCCCACGCCATTTTTTTTTTAATTTTACCGTTCCAGCACTAAAAAAAAATAAAATAATAATAATAATATTTTAAAAAATATATAAATAATACTTGTGCCTCCAAAAAAAAAAAAAAAAGTACCTAATCCCTTCTAATATAAATAGATATGATATTCCCCCAAAAAAAAACACCAAAAAAACATGTTTAAATTTTTTTTTATTGTTTTCACCCTCTAAAGTGTGGCGGATTGAAAATGACGAATTTACTGTCTAAAAGCACTGCTGTCGAATTTCCAAACTTGAATTGAATATGCTTTTGTCGAATTGCAGCACTTGTATCATTGCAGAAAAGTCGAATTTGCAAAAAGTCGAATTTCAAAAAGTCGAATTTTGAAAGTCCGTTTTTTTGACGGAAAGCACTGAATTGCATTGACGATTTTTTTTTTTTGGCGAAAATGACCCGAAATTCGACAATTTCGGGAATTCGACCGCAATTGCATATACCCCATAGTATTTATACATTTATATATAATAATAATAATAATAATAATAATAATAATAATAATTTTATTTATTTAGCGCTCTTTCTCCAATAGGACTCAAGGCGCTTAACAGATACATAGCATAATATAGTACAGAAAATAATGAAGTACAGAACAGATTTTCATAAAATACAGAAACATGGAGATACTAAAGGGACAATTATGGGAATGCTTGAGTAAAAAGGAAAGTCTTGAGTCTACTTTTGAAGGATTCTATAGTTGGGGCCTCTCGCACTGTGCGGGGAAGTGAGTTCCATAGAGTCGGAGCCGCATGACTAAAAGCTCGACCCCCAGATGAATTACGGGAGATTCTAGGTACTACAGATCGCAGTAATCGAGTGGGGAAGTATGGGGTTAGTAGCTGCTTCAGGTACCTTGGGCCCTGGTCATGTAGTGCTTTGAAACTCAGTAAGCCAATCTTGAAGATGATTCGCCATCTTACAGGCAGCCAGTGAAGGGAGTAGAGTATGTGTGTTATGTGGCTAGAACGGGGCTGGTTGGTTAACAGCCTGGCAGCCGTGTTTTGCACCAGCTGTAAGCGGTGCAATTCTTTTGCTGGGAGACCAAGGTAGAGGGCATTACAGTAGTCTAATCGAGATGATACAAATGCGTGGATGACTTTTGGCATATCATCTGAGGGAATTAAGTGCTTGATTCTGACTATGTTCCTCAGGTGAAAGAATGAGGATTTGATTGTGGCTGATATCTGATGTTTAAGTGTCAAGCCACCATCCAGGACAACGCCAAGATTCCGCACACGATCAGTGGTATATATGGTATATTGTACTTTAATTTGCATGTTGGCATATATGGTTTATCTTATTTTTAATATGTATGTGTTGGTCTTATACACATACATATTTATATATTGCTGTCTCCCTCTTTATTAACAATATTTATTTCATTTTTATATCATATTTATTTTACTTGTTTTATGTATTTAAATGTTTATGTATTTGTGTGTTTGATATACTTATTGTCTACAAGAGATGTCTCTGCCATAAATGTATATATATATTGTGACAAGAACACTGGGATAGTGTTTGAGGGCAGGTATATTTGTCCCAGGTTCTTGTCTTACATGTTTTAGAAAATGTTAACTTCTAGGAAAAATGCTTTTTGTTTTGTCTGAACCTTTTCAGTTTGCTGTAAAAGCTGGGTAAAGGCTCTGAGAGAGAGATAAGGCGAGTTCTAGACATTGGGCCCAGTTCGGGTCTTTGGCCTCACAGAGGGCTAATCAGGGTTTCAGCTGTGTAAGAGTGATATAGTGCTTCTAACCTGATTAGTATGAGCAGACTGCCTGGGAAGGCTGCAGGATCTGTGTGTGAGAGACACGCTTTCTGATGCAAGTAAGCTATACAGTATGTACTGAAGAACTCTGTGTTTTGTTTAGTGACAGTTAGGAACATCTTATGTTTAGTTAGTGCCGGACAGGCAAGGTATTTTTATTTTGGGGTTTGTTTTATTTTCTGTTTCAATAAAACTGGCCGGGGTCAGTTGTACCAGAAACTGGACTTGTGTTGTTCCTCAGCTGCTGCGTGCTGCCATATTCCCCAGGAAAAGGCACCTTGCACCCCTACAGTGTTACAACTTGGTGGAGAATGCGAGCAGGCCGTTCTGCGCATAAGTGAAAGCAGCAGCTTTGTGAGGCCTGCAGAAAACGGTGGTTTATGCAGATACAGCCCAGTGTGAAGTTACTGAGACTCACCCCTGAGGGTTTGATATATGTCCTGGGTGAAAGCAGCTGCAAAGCCGCCTGAAAAATCTGTTGACATGGAGGATCTGCTTAAAGCCTTGCTGCAAGCTACAGCGGCTCAGCAGGAGGCCAACCGACAGCAGCAGGTGGCAATGGAGGAAAATTGGAGACTACAGCAGGAGGCCAACAGACAGCAGCAGGTGGCAATGGAGGAAAATAAGAGACAACAGCAGGCAGTTGTTGATGAACTTTACAGGCAACAGCGTCAGGATAGAGAGGCCTTAGCAGAAGTGGTGCAGAGACTTGCAGCTCGGGTTGGAGATGTGGCCGTCAGTGCTCCAACCAGCTCTAGTTCTATACGAGCCAGTCACTTCCTGCAGAAAATGACAGAGGCTGATGATGTGGAGGCCTATCTGACCACGTTTGAAAGGACTGCCGAGCGTGAGAACTGGCCGAAAGCACAGTGGGCCAGTCTGCTGGCACCTTTCCTGTCAGGTGAGCCCCAAAAAGCTTACTTTGATTTAAGCCCTGCTGAGGCTCGGGACTATGATAAACTAAAGACTGAGATCCTGACCCGCCTGGGAGTCACGCTGTCAGTACGAGCACAACGGGTGCACCGTTGGCTGTACGCCATGGAGAAGCCTCCACGCTCCCAGATGCACGACCTTATTCAGCTAACAAAAAAATGGCTGCAGCCAGAGACATTAACTAGTCCCCAGATGGTGGAAAGAGTCGTCATGGACCGCTACTTGAGATCTTTGCCCATGGTCCTGCGCAAGTGGGTGAGCCATGGAAACCCGGGTACTGCTGACCAATTAGTGGACATGGTAGAGAGGTATTTGGCAGCAGAGGAACTACTGATGACCACCCAGCAACCCATAGATCCTCGACAGCGCCCTTCAGTAAAGACTGGTAAGACTGTTCCGTGGGAAAACGTTGCTGGGCGGTTAAGAGAACGCAAGGCTGGAGAGACTGTAAACACTGGCCCTGGAAACAGGCCAATGGGGCTAGAACGGTCTATGCTGCCCAAATGGGTTGATAATCGTGTGGTTAAATGTTTTAGGTGTGGTATGCCAGGTCATGTTATTGCCAATTGCCCAGTCACGCAAGAACCCATGCAATGTGATGCTGCCTTTGAATGTCGCAGAATGTCTTTCTTTGCTAGGTAAGCCTGTACTGTGGTACCTTCACCTGAGCTGGAAAAACAAATGTGTGATGTGTTCTTAGAAGGTAACCGGGTAGAGGCCTTGCTAGATTCAGGAAGTTTAGTTACCCTCGTGAAAGCTGGGTTAGTGAACCCCTTAAAGGTCCAGCAAATACCTATTGGGGTAACTTGCATACATGGGGATACCCAATATTATGCCACTGCTGAGGTGAATATAGAAACTTGTTGTGGGTCAGCAAGGGTTAAAGTGGGACTGGTCCCTACTTTGGTGCATGAGGCCATAATAGGGAGGGATTTTCCTCATTTTTGGAAACTGTGGGAATCACGGTTATCAACAGATGTGAGAAGTAAAAAACCAGTTGATAATACCGGTGATTTTATGGATGTACGTGGGTCTTCGGAACTTTCTGGCCCTTTGCCTTTTGCTAGTTTGGCTGGGGAAGTGACAGATGGGGAGTCCAGTGAGGACCCTCTTGCCGGAAACAGAGACATAGTAGTTAGAACTGAAAGCGTGCCTGACCTGGAGGTAAAGAAGGATCTGTTTGCGTCTGAACAGTTAAAGGATCCTACCTTAATAAAGGCTAGAGAGAATGTTAAGATTGTTAATGGGGAACCTGTGGTACCAGGTGACAGGGTTACGTATCCCCACATGGCCATCTGTAATGAGCTCTTGTACCACATTGTCAAAAGGGGTGAGGATGTGGTGGAACAGCTGGTAGTTCCCCAGCCTTATCGGAGAACGGTACTAGATTTAGCTCATAGTCACGTTACCGCAGGACATTTAGGGGCAGAAAAAACCACTGAAAGAGTTTTACAAAGGTTCTTTTGGCCAGGGGTTTATAAAGAAGTGTCTGAATATTGTTCTTCCTGTCCTGAATGCCAGTATCATGCCCCTAGACCCCATTTCAGGAGCCCACTAGTTCCCATGCCTATTATGGAGGTCCCGTTTGACAGAATAGCCATGGATCTCGTGGGGCCCTTGTTAAAGTCTGCTCGGGGCCATCAGTATATCCTGGTAATTATGGACTATGCCACTCGATATCCTGAGGCTGTCCCTTTACGCACTATCACAACCAAGGCGATAGCTAGGGAGCTGGTGCAGGTATTTAGTAGAGTGGGAATACCAAAAGAAATTTTGACTGACCAAGGTACTCCATTTATGTCAAGGATCATGAAAGAATTGTGCAAGTTATTTAAGGTCACTCACCTCAGGACGTCCATCTACCATCCCCAAACTGACGGGTTGGTGGAAAGGTTTAATAAAACATTAAAAAGTATGTTAAAAAAGGTTGTTGAGAGAGATGGGAAAAACTGGGATTGTTTGTTGCCCTACTTGTTAATGGCCATCAGAGAAGTCCCTCAGTCCTCTACGGGGTTTTCTCCATTTGATTTGTTGTATGGTAGACACCCCAGAGGGCTGTTGGATATTGCCAAAGAGACGTGGGAAGGACAGCCCACTCCTTATAGAAGCGTTATTGAGCATGTAACACAAATGCAGGATAGGATTGCAGCCGTGGTACCTGTTGTCAGAGAGCACATGGAACAGGCCCAAAGTGCTCAACAGAGGGTCTATAACCGGAGTGCCAAGATACGGGAATTTGCTCCTGGAGATAGAGTTCTTGTTTTGGTACCCACTGTGGAAAGCAAATTCCTAGCTAAATGGCAGGGTCCATTTGAGATTAGGGAAAAAGTGAATGAGGTTAATTACAAAGTATACCAGCCGGGAAAGAGAAAACCCGAACAGATCTACCATGTTAACTTAATCAAACCCTGGAAAGATAGGTTGTCTCTGTCAGCGGAGCCTTGCCCTTCGGTGTCTTCACCCCGGTTGCTTCCCGCAGTGAAGGTGTCAGAGACATTATCAGCTGATCAGAACAATCAGGTTAAAGAATTTCTCATCCAAAATAGGGAGGTATTTTCAGAGCTGCCTGGCCGAACGACCATAATAAAACATGACATTGTCACAGAACCAGGGGTCAGGGTTCATTTAAAGCCATATAGGATTCCTGAAGCTCAGCGAGAAGCTATTTCTAAGGAAGTTAAAACCATGTTAGAACTTGGAGTCATAGAGGAGTCTAACAGTGAGTGGTCCAGTCCCATAGTGCTCATCCCGAAGCCCGACGGTAGCATACGCTTCTGTAATGACTTTCGTAAGTTAAATGAGGTGTCCAAGTTTGACGCATACCCCATGCCCCGTGTGGATGAGCTTGTAGAAAGGCTGGGAACAGCCAGGTTTCTCACCACATTGGACCTGACCAAAGGTTACTGGCAAATACCTTTATCTGATAGCGCCAAAGAAAAAACAGCCTTTTCGGTTCCGGAGGGGCTGTACCAGTATAAGATGTTACCCTTTGGGTTGCATGGGGCTCCAGCAACCTTTCAACGGGCGATGGATAAAATTTTGAGGCCCCATAGAAAATATGCAGCTGCCTATTTGGATGATGTGGTAATTCACAGTACAGACTGGGGGTCCCATTTGGTTAAAGTACAAGCAGTACTGGACTCAATCAGAGAGGCAGGGTTAACTGCTAACCCAAAGAAGTGCTGCCTCGCAATGGAGAAGGTCAAATACTTGGGCTTCACCATAGGCAGAGGTCTGATTAGGCCCCAATTGAATAAAGTTGATGCTATTCAAAACTGGCCTCGTCCAGTGAATAAAAAACAGGTAAGGGCTTTTTTGGGAATTACTGGGTACTATAGACGGTTTATTCCTAATTTTGCGACCACAGCGGTGCCGTTGTCAGACCTTGCCAAAGGGAAGCAGTCAAATGTGGTGAAATGGAACCCTGATGCAGAAAAGGCGTTCCAAGCATTAAAAGTGGCTTTGTGTTCACAACCGGTGTTGATAACACCAGATTTTTCAAAAGAATTTGTGGTACAGACAGATGCCTCAGAGGTAGGGATAGGTGCTGTGCTGTCCCAAACCAGAGATGGGGACGAACACCCTATCATTTATTTGAGTAGGAAACTCAATGAGCATGAAAAAAGGTATGCCATTGTGGAAAAGGAGGCTTTGGCCATTAAGTGGGCACTAGATACCTTGAGATATTACCTCTTGGGTAGACAATTCAGACTAGTGACAGACCATGCCCCTTTAAAATGGATGTATGTAAATAGAGGCAAGAATGCTCGTGTAACTAGATGGTTTCTAGCGTTGCAGGACTTTAAGTTTACTGTCGAACATAGACCGGGAACACAGTTGGCCAACGCAGATGCATTGTCTCGCATCTTCTGTTTGGGGGCTACAAGTGTTCCGGCCCCTAGGTCGAAACAGGGGAGGGGGATATGTGACAAGAACACTGGGATAGTGTTTGAGGGCAGGTATATTTGTCCCAGGTTCTTGTCTTACATGTTTTAGAAAATGTTAACTTCTAGGAAAAATGCTTTTTGTTTTGTCTGAACCTTTTCAGTTTGCTGTAAAAGCTGGGTAAAGGCTCTGAGAGAGAGATAAGGCGAGTTCTAGACATTGGGCCCAGTTCGGGTCTTTGGCCTCACAGAGGGCTAATCAGGGTTTCAGCTGTGTAAGAGTGATATAGTGCTTCTAACCTGATTAGTATGAGCAGACTGCCTGGGAAGGCTGCAGGATCTGTGTGTGAGAGACACGCTTTCTGATGCAAGTAAGCTATACAGTATGTACTGAAGAACTCTGTGTTTTGTTTAGTGACAGTTAGGAACATCTTATGTTTAGTTAGTGCCGGACAGGCAAGGTATTTTTATTTTGGGGTTTGTTTTATTTTCTGTTTCAATAAAACTGGCCGGGGTCAGTTGTACCAGAAACTGGACTTGTGTTGTTCCTCAGCTGCTGCGTGCTGCCATATTCCCCAGGAAAAGGCACCTTGCACCCCTACAGTGTTACAATATATATATATATATATATATATATATATATATATATATATATTTTAGATTGTTGTATTTGAATGTGGATATGATTATAACTCTGGATGCACACTTTCCTGATAGTTAGCCAAACAGGTGTTTCTCAGGTGCCTGTACTAATGATCATCCCAGGATCTCCTTAAATATGGAGACTTGGAAGGATGGGACCATTCTAAACCCTCTGAGGAAACGACCAGTTTGTGCCGGTCGAGAAAAGCGTCAGGGCTGTACTAGGATCCAAGCACCTTGCACAGTTCCACGGCCTCCACCTGTACCAGTTCATCCACACCGCCGGGTCAGGTCTGCCCGATTGGAGCCACTTGCACTGGTCCCCTGTGCAATACGGGGACCGTGGCTGCCAGCATACCTCCCTGAACCAGCGGCGTCTGGTCATCTACAGCACCGCTAGACTACCTCTGGAAGCGGTAAGCGATAAACCGCTCTGACACGCTGCTATAGGGAGTGAGCACTAGACACAGCCGCCAGAGCCAGCGGCGCCTGCTATTTGTGAGTGCCGCTTGAACAGTCTTGGAAGCGGTAAGCGTCTACCATCCTGGTGTGTTGCCGCATCGAAAGAGCGGCAGACGGGGCCGCCTGCGGTGTTTTCAGACATACAGTGTAACAGTGGAGGCTTAATTTTCAAAAGTAGCAGTGCATTTGTTACATATTTATTGATTTCAACCTGATAAAAGGAAAAATACTGATAAACCACGGGACTGATATATGATTAACATTTGAGATTCTCCGTGATTGAACCATTAGATGTTGGTCTCTTGTATGAACTGAAGGACACATTGGTTCTAAATTAAGGATCATTATATCAGTCAATTTGATATCCTCCAGTGCACTGGTTTTGTGGGAATTCTTATGAACTATAGTGCAGATCCTATATTAATATCAATTCATTTGGTATATGGTATGCATCATTAGTTTTATGTATACATATTTTAATATGTTGTGATTGTGTTTATTTTATGATTAAATTTGTTAAATTCATTAGAGTCTGCTTGCGCTCTATCTTTTCTCTTTCCTTGCATTTGTATAGGGTCTGCTAATACCCTATTCCTTGAGAGCAGCAGGCAGCATTTCAGCATAGGCTTAGTTAGGCGCCTTTCTTTGGTAGGTTCTGCTTCAGCATCAGAAGCCGCCTCCTGAATGTATTGAGAAGCCGTAACAATGGCCCTCATTCCGAGTTGATCGGTCGCAAGACGAATTTAGCAGAGTTACACACGCTAAGCCTACGCCTACTGGGAGTGTATCTTAGCATCCTAAAATTGCGACCGATGTATTCGCATTATTGCGATCACAAACTACTTAGCAGTTTTAGAGTAGCTCCACACTTACTCTGCCTGTGCGATCAGTTCAGTGCTTGTCGTTCCTGGATTGACGTCAGAAACACACCCAGCGTTCGCTCAGACACTCCCCCGTTTCTCCGGCCACTCCTGCGTTTTTTCCGGAAACGGTAGCGTTTTCATCCACACGCCCCTAAAACGCCGTGTTTCCGCCCAGTAACACCCATTTCCTGTCAATCACACTACGATCGCCGGAGCGAAGAAAAAGCCGTGAGTAAAAATCCTATCTTCATAGCAAAGTTACTTGGCGCAGTCGCAGTGCGACTATTGCGCATGCGCACTAAGCGAAATTTCACTGCGATGCGATGAAAAATAACGAACGATCAACTCGGAATGAGGGCCAATATACGAGAGACATTGTTTAGCATTATCAGGAAAGTTAGATGGCAGTTCCGCTTCCACCTCCTGAACCCAAGGCGTGATGTAAACTACTGTACATGTAGTTTGCTGCCTTTTTGCACATTATGCTGTTGGTATAAACTAGAGATGTGCACTGGAAATTTTTCGGGTTTTGTGTTTTGGTTTTGGATTCGGTTCCGCAGCCGTGTTTTGGATTCGGACGCGTTTTGACAAAACCTCCCTGAAAAATTTTCGTCGGATTCGGGTGTGTTTTGGATTCGGGTGTTTTTTTTCAAAAACCCCTCAAAAACAGCTTAAATCATAGACTTTGGGGGTCATTTTGATCCCATCGTATTATTAACCTCAATAAGCATAATTTCCACTCATTTCCAGTCTATTCTGAACACCTCACAATATTATTTTTAGTCCTAAAATTTGCACAGAGGTCGCTGGATGACTAAGCTAAGCGACCCAAGTGGGCGGCACAAACACCTGGCCCATCTAGGGAGTGGCACTGCAGTGTCAGACAGGATGGCACTTAAAAAAATTAGCCCCAAACATCACATGATGCAGAGATAAATTAATAAAAAAAAGAGGTGCAAGATGGAATTGTCCTTGGGCCCTCCCACCCACCCTTATGTTGTATAAACAGGACATGCACACTTTAACGAACCCATCATTTCAGTGACAGGGTCTGCCACACGACTGTGACTGAAATGACTGGTTGGTTTGGGCCCCCACCAAATAAGAAGCAATCAATCTCTCCTTGCACAAACTGGCTCTACAGAGGCAAGATGTCCACCTCCTCCTCATCGTCCGATTCATCACCCTTTTCACTGTGTACATCCCCCTCCTCACAGAGTATTATTAATTCGTCCCCACTGGAATCCACCATCTCAGGTCCCTGTGTGCTTTCTGAGGCAATTGCTGGTGAATGTCTCCACGGAGGAATTGATTATAATTCATTTTGATGAACATCATCTTTTCCACATTTTCTGGAAGTAACCTCGTACGCCGATTGCTGACAAGGTGACCGGCTGCACTAAACACTCTTTCGGAGTACAGACTGGAGGGGGGGCAACTTAGGTAAAATAAAGCCAGTTTGTGCAAGGACCTCCAAATTGCCTCTTTTTCCTTCCAGTATACGTACGGACTGTCTGACGTGCCTACTTGGATGCGGTCACTCATATAATCCTCCACCATTCTTTCAATGGTGACAGAATCATATGCAGTGACAGTAGACGACATGTCAGTAATCGTTGGCAGGTCCTTCAGTCCGGACCAGATATCAGCACTCGCTCCAGACTGCCCTGCATCACCGCCAGCGGGTGGGCTCGGAATTCTTAGCCTTTTCCTTGCAGCCCCAGTTGCAGGAGAATGTGAAGAGGGAGCTGTTGACGGGTCACGTTCCGCTTGACTTGACAAGTGTCTCACCAGCAGGTCTTTGAACATGTGCAGACTTGTGTCTGCCGGAAAGAGAGATACAACATAGGCTTTAAACCTAGGATCGAGCACGGTGGCCAAAATGTAGTGCTCTGATTTCAACAGATTGACCACCCGTGAATCCTGGTTAAGCGAATTAAGGGCTCCATACACAAGTCCCACATGCCTAGCGGAATCGCTCCATTTAGCTCCTCCTTCAATCTCTCCAGCTGCTTCTGCAAAAGCCTGATGAGGGGAATGACCTGACTCAGGCTGGCAGTGTCTGAACGGACTTCACGTGTGGCAAGTTCAAAGGGTTGCAGAACCTTGCACAACGTTGAAATCATTCTCCACTGCGCTTGAGTCAGGTGCATTCCCCCTCCTTTGCCTATATCGTAGGCAAATGTATAGGCTTGAATGGCATTTTGCTGCTCCTCCATCCTCTGAAGCATATAGAGGGTTGAATTCCACCTCGTTACCACCTCTTGCTTCAGATGATGGCGGGGCAGGTTCAGGAATTTTTGCTGGTGCTCCAGTCTTTGGCACGCGGTGGCTGAATGCCGAAAGTGGCCCGCAATTCTTCAGGCCACCAACAGCATCTCTTGCACGCCCCTGTCGTTTTTAAAAAAATTCTGCACCACCAAATTCAATGTAGGTGCAAAACATTGGACGTGCTGGAATTTGCCCACATGTGATGCACGCACAATATTGGTGGCGTTGTCCAATGTCACAAATCCCCAGGAGAGTCCAACTGGGGTAAGCCATTCTGCGATGATGTTCCTCAGTTTCCGTAAAAGGTTGTCTCTTATGCCTCTTATGGAAAGCGGTGATACAAAGCGTAGCCTGCCTAGGAACGAGTTGGCGTTTGCGAGATGCTGCTACTGGTGTCGCCGCTGCTGTTCTTGCTGCGGGAGGCACTACATCTACCCAGTGGGCTGTCACAGTCATATAGTCCTGAGCCTGCCCTGCTCCACTTGTCCACATGTCCGTGGTTAAGTGGACATTGGGTACAACTGCATTTTTTAGGACACTGGTGACTCTTTTTCTGACGTCTGTGTACGTTCTCGGTATTGCCTGCCTAGAGAAATGGAACCTAGATGGTATTTGGTACCGGGGACACAGTACCTTAAGCAATTCTCTAATTCCCTGTGAATTAACGGTGGATACCGAACACACGTTTAACACTAACACAGCTGCCAAGACCTGAGTTATCCGCTTTGCAGCAGGATGACTGCTGTGATATTTCATCTTCCTCGCAAACGACTGTTGGACAGTCAATTGCTTAATGGAAGTAGTACAAGTGGTCTTCCGACTTCCCCTCTGGGATGACGATAGACTCCCAGCAGCAACAACAGCAGCGCCAGCAGCAGTAGGCGTTACACTCAAGGATCCATTGGAGGAATCCCAGTTAGGAAGGGATTTAGTTGTCAGTGGACTGCTTCCGCTGTCACCCAAAGTTTTTAAACTTGTCCATGACTTCTGATGAATGCGCTCCAGGTGACGTATAAGGGAGGATGTTCCTAGGTGGTTAACATCCTTACCCCTACTTATTACAGCTTGACAAAGGCAACACACTGCTTGACACCTGTTGTCCGCATTTCTGTTAAAATAATTCCACACCAAAGAGGTGATTTTTAAAAAAAATTTTGACCAGACATGTCAATGGCCATATTCATCCCACAGACAACAGGTGTCTCCCCGGGTGCCTGACTTAAACAAACCACCTCACCATCAGAATCCTCCTTGTCAATTTCCTCCTCAGCGCCAGCAACACCCATATCCTCATCCTGGTGTACTTCAACAGTGACATCTTCAATTTGACTATCAGGAACTGGACTGTGGGTGCTCCTTCCAGCACTTGCAGGGGGCGTGCAAATGGTGGAATGCGCCACCTCTTCCCATCCAGTGTTGGGAAGGTCAGGCATTGCTACCGATACAATTGGACTCTCCTTGGGGATTTGTGATTTACAGTTCTTTGCTGTGCTTTTGCCAGCTTAAGTCTTTTCATTTTTCTAGCGGGAGGAAGAGTGCTTCCATCCTCATGTGAAGCTGAACCACTAGCCATGAACATAGGCCAGGGCCTCAGACGTTCCTTGCCACTCCGTGTCGTAAAGGGCATATTGGCAAGTTTACGCTTCTCCTCAGATGCTTTTAATTTAGATTTTTGGGTCATTTTACTGAACTTTAGTTTTTTGGATTTTACATGCGCTCTGCTATGACATTGGGCATCGGCCTTGGCAGACGACGGTGATAGCATTTCATCGTCTCAGCCATGACTAGTGGCAGCAGCTTCAGCATGAGGTGGAAGTGGATCTTGATCTTTCCCTCTACATTTTTGTTCTCCATTTTATAATGTGTGGAATTATATGCCAGTAATATATCAATAGCAATGGCCTACTGTACTGTACTATATATGTATACTGTTGGTCACCAAAATGCTGCACTGTAATACTATATATACTGCTCACAAAAATGCAGCACAGATATGGAATGGATACTTGCAGTGACACAGAACTGCAAGATACAGCAATGGCCTACTGTACTGTACCACTATTATACTGGTGGACCCCAGTCCCCAACAATAAAGCACACTGAGCACAGATATTTGCAGCACACTGAGCACAGATATGGAGCGTTTTCAGGCAGAGAACGTACATATTTTCAGCACACTGAGCACAGATATTTTCAGCACACTGAGCACAGATATTTGCAGCGCACTGAGCACAGATTACGGAGCTTTTCAGGGAGAGAACGCAGCCACGTCCTCTCCGTTCAATCTCCAATGCACGAGTGAAAATGGCGGTGACGCGCGGCTCTTTATATAGAATACGAATCTCGCGAGAATCCGACAGCGGGATGACGACGTTCGGGCGCGTTCGGGTTAACCGAGCAAGGCAGGAAGATCCGAGGCTGCCTCGGAACCGTGTAAAATAGGTGAAGTTCGGGGGGGTTCGGATCTCGGAGAACCGAACCCGCTCATCTCTAGTATAAACATAATTGCCTACGCTCCTTCATTCTGCAGGAGACTCCCTGAAATAGCAGCAAACTCCCTGTCTCCGAATAGTCCAGCAATCTCCCTGATTGCACCTTAACCCCATTATGCAGCTGTTACATTCTTGGGGGGAAAAAATAAATCACAGATACATACATTCAAATGGGATGGTCTTCAGTATGCCGACTGACGGGATCCCGGCACACAGTATACCGGCGCCGGGATCCCGACAGCCGGCATACTGACACTTATTCTCCCTCGTGGGGGTCCACGACCCCCCTGGAGGGAGAATAAAATAGCGCGGCGCGCGTAACGCGCCACCGTGCCCGTAGCGTGACGAGCGCAGCGAGCCCGCAAGGGGCTCATTTGCGCTCGCCACACTGTCGGTAAGCCGGCGGTCGGGCTCCCGGCGCCGGTATGCTGGTCGCCGGGAGCCCGACCGCCAGCATACTGTAGTGAACCCCTCAAATGGGATCATCAGTGCCATTTCCCTGCATTGGTTATAAGACACAATGATCCCTATGGCTAAATGTATTTTAAATAAAGTTTCATGTAGCCACTTACAGTATATGGAACCTCTTGTAAAGCACTATACATGAACAAATTCTGCAAAAGAGTCTTTTCTTCTGCAAGTATATCTTACTAACTGTGGGGCTCATTTACATTAAGATGTAAGTCATTTTTATGACACGCCTCTCAGATGTAGCAGTACATGTCCACACTGATAGGTGTTACTTTCACATCTCCCTGAAATGCTTTTTCAAAAGTAGGCAAGTATGACATAAAATTATATCATGAAATATGCACAAATTTTCTTTTAACTAAATTCCCATGTGCAATGTGTACCAATGAGCAATTCTTAAAATATCAGATACTGGAAGATGAAATTAATAGAAACAGGAATTTTTATGTTGCAATTGTAAAGGGAATGCAATGCATTACAAAGGAGATCATGGCTGGCAGTGAAATGGTTACAAAAATGGCTTGCTTGCATTTCATGTACATTAGAAACCAACCTCATAGGTCTCTGGAGGACACCTAATCATATGCTGGTTGAGGGTTAGGTCATCCATTAACATGTCTGCCCGAAGGGTTGATTGATCTCGGTAATCAGCAAGGGAATAACATCCCATAATGCCACGTATTAAGTTGCGTTGTTTTCAAAGCATTAATGAACAACTGCAGCACTATTAACAGAGTTGTATACCTCCCCCTTTGGCAAGAGACTGGCATTATGAAATATTGATAATGAATATGTTTTTAAAATCAAGTTAGTGAAAATTTAAGAGACCAAATTTATGAATAACTTCCCCCCTTCCCCCCGCATAGTCAGCACTATCTCTGGAAGTAGACATTGAATTAAGACACCACAATTGAATGGCTTGTACACCCCGATACCCGTCTTACACTGGTGAGCACTACCATGCACATACACTATGACACTGCTACACTCCTACACCCCCTCGGCACACTCCCCCCCCCCACCATCTCCCGATACCCTTTTTTGTTGAATAACCTTTGAAGGCAATTGCTACAATCCAGCAATTTCTTTAGCTCTCAATAAGGCTTCTGCATCTATCAAAACGTACAGATGTAGCCACGCTAGTCTTTGCCGCTATACTGTACATATACATCTTGGCAAAGCAATTGCAAAAAGTGTGCCCCCGAATGTGTTTGCACACATTCACCCACAAAGCAAGCACAGTACAATCGGACCCGCAACTATCTGTGCTGTGCCCTGAACCGTCGCATGCTGCAATGCATCTGCACGCGCGTATGCATCGCGACAAAGACTACAGTGGCTAAATCTGTAGGGTGGCCCATAATTGGGCTATTCAAATGAAAGGGAAAAGAACTGTGCCACTGGCATTCGGGATGCATGCGAATGGGTCCAATGCATATCAACCGCAGGTGAACAACATGTCACATGTATGCACAAATTCATAACCCTGGAAAAAAGGAGATTTATGGTAAGAACTTAAGGTTGTTAAATCTCTCTTTCTGCGAGGTACACTGGGTTCCACAGGGATAACATTGGGGTGTAGAGTAGGATCTTGCACCAACAGGCTAAAACCTTTGACTGTTCCCAGGATGCTCAGCGCCGCCTCCTCTATAACCCTGCCTCCGTGCACAGGAGGTCAGTTTAGTTAACCAGTCCAATGCAGTAGCAGGTAAAAGAGATGACAACCGTTGTCAAAAGTGCGTCAGGGTGGGCGCCCTGTGGAACCCAGTGTACCTCGCAGAAAGAGATTTAACAACGGTAAGTTCTTACCATAAATCTCCTTTTCTGCAGCAGGGTACACTGGGTTCCACAGGGATAACATCGGGGATGTCCTAAAGCAGTTCCTCATGGGAGGGGACGCACTATAGCGGGCACAAGAACCCGGTGTCCAAAGGAAGCATCATGGGAGGCGGAAGTATCGAAGGCATAGAACCTTATGAACGTATTCACTGAGGAACACATAGCCGCCTTGCACAATTGCTCAAGAGTCGCACCACGGCGGGCCGCCCAAGACGGTCCAACAGACAGAGTAAAATGGGATTTGATGGTAGCAGGAGCTGGCAGACTAGCCTGTACATAAGCTTGTGCAATCACGATTCTAATCCATCTGGCCAAGGTCTGCTTATTCGCAGGCCAGCCACGTTTGTGAAAACCAAAAAGTACAAAAAGACAATCAGACTTCCTAACGGAGGCTGTCCTCTTTACATAGATACGGAGAGCCCGTACCATATCCAAAGACTGCTCTTTGGAGGCAAAATCAGGAGAGAAAAAGGCCGGAACCACAATCTCTTGGTTAAGGTGGAAAGAAGACACCACCTTAGGTAGATAACCAGGGCGTGTCCGAAGAACCGCCCGGTCACGGTGAAAAATCAGAAAGGGTAGCCGACAGGATAAGGCACCCAAATCTGAAACCCGTCTAGCAGAGGCAATAGCCAGCAGAAACAAGACCTTAAGAGTAAGCCACTTAAGGTCCACAGATTCAAAAGGTTCAAACGGAGACTCTTGCAAGGCCCCAGAACCATCAACAAATCCCAAGGAGCCACCGGCGGGACATAGGGAGGTTGAATTCGTAACACACCCTGAGTGAATGTATGATCATCAGGCAGAGTCGCAATTTTTCTCTGAAACCATACCGACAAGGCAGAAATATGAACCTTGATGGAGGCCAGACGAAGGCCTAAATCCAGGCCCCGTTGTAGGAAGGCCAAACGTTTGGCAGTACTAAACTTGTAAGCATCATGATTGTTAGTTGCGCACCAAGCAAAGTAAGAATTCCAGACCCTATGATAAATCTGTGCCAAAGCCGGCTTACGGGCCTTCAACATGGTTTGAATGACCGCCTCAGAAAAACCTTTGGCCCTCAGAACTGAAGCTCCAAGAGCCACGCCGTCGACGCCAGCCGGGCCAAATCCTGGTATACACAAGGGCCTTGAACGAGGAGGTCTGGGCATTGCGGAAGCAAAAGAGGATGCTCTAACGAGAGATCCTGTAGGTCTGAGAACCAATGCCATCTGGGCCACGCTGGAGCGATCAGAAGTAGGATTCCTCCTTCTTGCTTGAACTTCCTTATCACCCTGGGCAGAAGTGACACCGGAGGGAACACGTATGGCAGCCAAAAGTTCCATGGAATTGCCAGTGCGTCCACGAACACTGCTTGAGGATCCCTTGTCCTTGCTCCGGAACCTTGTGATTGTATCGAGATGCCATCAGGTCTACGTCTGGTAGGCCCCACTTGTCCACTAGGAGTTGAAATACTTCTGGATGGAGACTCCACTCTCCGGCGTGAACGTCCTGACGACTGAGGAAGTCCGCTTCCCAGTTGAGGGCCCCCGGAATGAACACAGCTGATATCGCTGGCAGATGGTGTTCCACCCACTGAAGAATCCTGGACACTTCCATCATTGCCATGCGGCTTCGAGTGCCGCCTTGATGATTTATGTACGACACCATGGTGGCGTTGTCCGACTGTACTTGAACAGGCCTGTTCTGTATGAGATGCTGGGCCAGGTTCAGAGCATTGAACACCGCCCTCAATTCCAGAATGTTTATCAGGAGGAGAGACTCCTCCCTGGTCCACCGACCCTGAAGAGAGTGTTGCTCCAACACCGCGCCCCAACCCCGAGACTGGCATCCGTCGTCAGAAAGATCCAGTTGGAGATCCAGAAGGGATGACCCCTGCTCAATCGATGGTCCTGTAGCCACCAGCTCAGTGACAGACGAACCTCCGGAGACAAGGAGATCATGCGAGACCTGATCCGGTGAGGCAGGCCCTCCCACTTGGCAAGAATCAGATTCTGCTGAGGGCGGGAATGAAATTGAGCGTACTCCACCATGTCGAAAGCAGACACCATGAGGCCAAGTACTTGCAACGCCGAGTGTATCGACACTCGCGGGCGAGAGAGGAAACGTTGAATTCTGTCCTGAAGGTTCAGGACGTTCTCCTGAGACAAAAACAACCATTTGTTGTGAGTGTCCAACAATGCCTCCAGGTGCACCATGCTCTGAGCAGGGACCAGGGAAGATTTCTTCCAGTTGATGAGCCACCCGTGGGCTTGCAGAAACTGGACCATCAGATCCAGATGACGGAGGAGAATTTCTGGGGGATTCGCCAGGATCAACAAGTCGTCCAGGTACGTCCAGAGTAGAGCCGTCATTACCGCCATGACCTTTGTGAATACTCACGGAGCCGTGGTCAATCCAAAAGGTAAGGCCCGAAATTGATAATGGAGGTTGCCAATAGCAAATCGCAGGTACTGCTGATGCGACATGGCAATAGGAATATGGAGGTAAGCATCCTGTATGTCCAGGGAGACCATATAGTCCCCGGGCTCCAAAGCCAGAACAATAGAGCGAAGAGTTTCCATACGAAACTTGGAGACCCTCACAAATTTGTTCAAGGACTTATGGTTGAGAATGGGCTGGGAGGAACCATTCGGTTTCAGGACTAGAAACAGAGGTGAATAGTACCCCTTGCCTCTCTGAGTCAGAGGCACCGGCACTACCACTCCTGCGTCCAGGAGGGACTGTACCACCAAATGAAGTGTGTTTGCATTCACCTGATCCGAATGAACGTTTGTCAGGCAAAAACGATGAGGGGGACGATTCTTGAAGGCTATGGTGTATCCGTGAGTGATGACTTCCCTTACCCAGGCGTCGGAAGTGGTCTTCAACCATACCTGGGTAAACCCTAGAAGTCAGCCTCCCACTCTGGGATCCCCCAGGGGGAGGCCCGCCCCGTCATGCAGCAGGCTTGTCTGATTTGGAAGCAGGCTGACGGGCAGCCCAGGCACGTTTAGGTTTGGGCTTAGTGGTTTTGGAAGTGCGAGCCTGTTTTGGGTACTGTTTGCTTTACCTATAGGTCGAAAGGAAGTACTCTTAACCTTCGGGACCAAAGGAGCAGTATTAGGTAGACATGCAGTCTTAGCTGAAGCTAAGTTAGCAACAATCTTGTTGAGATCCTCACCAAAAAGGATGTTTCCCTTAAAAGGAAGCTCCTCCTCCTTTTCTTAGAGTCCAGATCAACAGACCAGGACCATAACCAGAGAATCCGGCGAGCCAGAATAGACGTAGAAGCCTTGGCCGCCAGAACAACGCCTCCTAAATGTAATGAGAGGCTGTGACAATGGCCCTCATTCCGAGTTGTTCGCTCGCAAGCGGATTTTAGCAGATTTGCTCATGCTAAGCCGCCGCCTACTGGGAGTGAATCTTAGCATCTTAAAATTGCGAACCATGTATTCGCAATATTGCGATTACACACCTCGTAGCAGTTTCTGAGTAGCTTCAGACTTACTCGGCATCTGCGATCATTTCACTGCTTGTCGTTCCTGGTTTGACGTCACAAACACACCCAGCGTTCGCCCAGACACTCCCCCGTTTCTCCAGCCACTCCTGCATTTTTTCCGGAAACGGTAGCGTTTTTTCCCACACGCCCATAAAACGGCCTGTTTCCGCCCAGTAACACCCATTTCCTGTCAATCACATTACGATCGCCAGAACGATGAAAATGCCGTGAGTAAAATTCCTAACTGCATAGCAAATTTACTTGGCGCAGTCGCAGTGCGGACATTGCGCATGCGCATTAAGCAGAAAATCGCTGCGATGCGAAAATTTTTACAGAGCGAACAACTCGGAATGAGGGCCTATATACGAAAGACATTGTCTAGTACTATCAGAAAAATTGGACGGCAGCTCTGCTTCCACCTCCTGAGCCCACGCATCAATAGCTTCTGCAGCCCAACTGGCCGCAATAGTGGGCCAATGCATAGCTCCCGAAAGGGTACATATAGCTTTCAAGCAACCCTCCACACGCTTATCCGTCGGTTCCTTCAGAGAGGTGACGGTAGTTACAGGCAGAGCAGAGCACCCCACCAGCCGAGCTACTTGCGAATCCACCGACAGTGGTGTTTCCCAATTTTTACTTAGCTCACCAGCGAGGGGATAGCGAGCAAACATCTTTTTGTAAGGTGTGAATTTCTTTCCTGGATTTTCCCAGGATTCCTGACGTATGTCAACTAAATGGTCAGAATGAGGTAAAACTAATTTAGCAACCTTCTGACATTAAAATCTATCAGGTTTCTTAGTACATCTAAGACAGGTTCTGGGTCATCAATTTGAAGAATCAGCCTGATAGCCTCTAATAGGTCAGGAACATCCACCTGTGAAACAGATTCCCCATCAGAAGCATCTGGATCAGTGTCTGAGGGGTCAGTATATACGCCACCTTCATCAGACGAAGTGTCTAAAATGTGTGTGGATTGTGAGGAAGTAATGACCCGCTTAGATGATCCCTTGGTCTTAGGCGGGCAAGGGTTAGGTTTCTGTTTGTTCAGTGAGTGATTCAATTGCTGTTACTGAGCAGACAGATCTGCTCATGGCGGATTAACCGCAGGGACAATATGTGGCTGTACAGACACGTGAGGTCCCATAGGGGGCGTAAGTCTAGTTTACCAACGTGTTTAGTAAAGTAGAGAAAGTAGCGCAAGGTGGGTCATTATGTACCCCCGTTGCTACAGACCTACTGGGGGGTAGAGAACCCCCAGAACCTGAACCCTCCGCTGCTATGTTTTCCTCTAATGCGTCTGCAGCGTCACCACTGCGTATTGCAGGATCAGCCGCAGAACCGTCGCCCCTTGAAGCTGACATAATATGAAAGTGTGAACCATGGGGAACCCAGTACAATATCAGCAGTATAATACCTGAAGAACCCCCTGTGCAGTTGTGATAGCACAAACAAAGGATTCAAGAGGTATACAGTGACTAAAAATCACAGAGAAAAATACACAATAAGTATATCCTGTTAAATACCTATATCAAACAATAACCCTGACGCACTTAGCCCCCCTCAGGGTACAGAATATAGGGATAGCAATCTGAGTGAGATACACGAAGTAGAAATCACACAGCAGCTATATGCACACAAACACAGTCACATGTACAATGCATAAATTATGACAAACAATAAAACTGCACTGAACTAGCAATACTAAGTAAAGCTAAATAGACTTATAGATACATCAATGCACAGTACAGACTGGATGTATATCACAGGGTACTTGTACTACATAACTCTGAAGTAATGCACCGTTTCTTAACTAACACTGTCACCAGACCTGTAGAATACTTAAGTGTCCTGTAAAATGCACAGCGCTGATAATGCAGGCGGCTTTACAGAGGAGGCTTTGCCCATACAGTCCCAGGATCAGCTCAGCATGTGAAGATGGCGCCCAAACGCGGACAGGGAGTGAGGGATAGAGAGAGAGATGCAGCTCCAGGGCGGGAACATTTACCCCAAATGGCGCCCTGGGGCTGGGGGAGGGGCTACAGGTCAGAGCCTTATCCCCTTGCTGGACTTCACCACCGGGTACTGTGTGCCATTGTAAAAGTTTTTTAGTGAAAGCGACCTGTGCCCCTGCCCTGGTGGTCTAGTGGGGTCCCTGTACCAACACAGTGTCCACGCCAGTGCACGTGGCCCGCCTCCTAATGGCCACGCCAGATCACGATTTCCAGCGGGTCCCGCCTGGGGGATCCTCTTACCTCCTTCCTAGATGTGGCCACGTGATCCCGGAGAGCTGCGGTGAGTGTGCGTGCCTGACCTGCAGGACCGGAGCCCTCCGCTGTAAGCACCCAGCAACCAGGGCGCAGGAGTATACAGCGCCGCCAGGGGAGGTGATGAAGCTGTAGCAGGAGATGTCAGAATGACATCTAGCACTGAGAGTGCCTCTGCTGCAGCCCTTGAAGTCTTCTATCTTCACTTAAAAAAGCTCTTTTCAGGGCTGCGCCTGTTAGCTGCCTGCACCAACTTACAAACTGAGCTCCTGAGGCGGGGTTATAGAGGAGGCGGCGCTGAGCATCTTGGGAACAGTCAAAGCTTTTAGCCTGAATTGGAAAGTGATATCACACGGCGCTACCATTCAGGAAATGCATATAAATATACAACCATTTACATAGATATAATCATATCTTTAGGCCTCCAAGGTCTGAAATTCAGAAGGAGAAGAAATAATGGTGCAGTACAATAGACAGAGTAAGAAAATAATGAGTTTTATTGGTCCCACTCACAGTTGAGCAAAAGATTATTTGCATGTCATCCTCATATGGCATATATCTTCAATCTTTAGATCGTCCTCTTTAGAATTGAAACTTTAAACGAATATATAGTGCAATAATGTTTTTTATAAAACCATGTATTTAATATCAAAATGCACTCACATAGATAAAAACAAATCAGACATATCACCAATATGGGGCACCAAACGATCCAAATTGACACTAGATGTATAAGGTCACAAGAAAGTCCCTCTTAGAGGGACTTTCTTGTGACCTTATACATCTAGTGTCAACTGTGAGTGGGATCAATAAAACTCATTATTTTCTTACTCTGTCTATTGTACTGCACCATTATTTGTTCTCCTTCTGAATTTCAGACCTTGGAGGCCTAAAGATATGATTATATCTATGTAAATGGTTGTATATTTATATTTATATGCATTTCCTGAATGGTGGCGCCGTGTGATATCACTTTCCAATTCATGTATGTATTTTGGGCTCTTTGGTGAAGGCTCTGTATTGATATCACTGGCAGTCACTGTTTTATTGTAAGCGCAAGCGGAGATCACCTATTTCTATAAAGCTTTTAGCCTGTTGGTGCCTCGGATCAAGGTCCTACTCTACACCCCCGATGTTAGCCCTGTGGAACCCAGTGTACCCCGCTGCAGAAAACTATTGGATTAAATTTAGAAATGAAAGATTAAGGGATCTATGTACTAAGCCTTGGAGAGAGATAAAGTGGACTGAGATAAAGTACCAGCCAACCAGCTATTAAAGCTGGGTACACACGGAGCAAAATATCGGCCGTTCAATCAAACGAGCCCATCGGCGGGTGTGTACCTCAGATATGTCACTGAACAACGTTGTTCACAGGTATATTGCGTCAGCCCTGCAGCACAGCCGATGGCCGATATGTATCGGTGCATCTGGCTGTGTGTACAGGCAGTCATACACTTGCTGCAGGGACCGCCAGTGACTGACATCTCAACTGGGCACATTTAAATGCCCACCCAGTTGTAACATCAGACATACTGTATCGGGCCGAAGATTGGTAATACCCCTTTCACACCGTACAAATAACCCGGTATCGGGTTATTCCTGGGTGCAGTGTGAACGGGTTGCTGGGTTGATGAGACCCGGGACCCATTCACAGTGTAGGCAGAGGTGGCGTGGAGATTATCTCATCCGCCGCCTCTCATGATCGCATCCATCCCCGATGCTGCCTCCATCCCCACCCCCCGATGGCAACCTGACCCGGCATATTGGCGTGTCAGGAAGCCAGTGTGAAAGGGTCCAATGTTAAGTCGCACCCGGGAAGGACCCGTTTCCAAATCTTGGGTGTGACCCGGCATTACGATCTGAAAGCGGCACAAAGTACAGTGCCATACAAGTAGTAGAAAAATAGTGCAATAGAACAGAATAACAGACAATAACTACAATACACAAGTGTATGTAATACATATATACATAGCATAAGTACCACTTTATATTACTATATGTCGTAGGACAAGTACTGTACTAGTTCATTCTACTATCTGCTCCAAGCAACCTGATCCGTCAACTGAATCTCCAGCTTACAAGTCTACAAACGACTGATACTAATTTTTCCCCAGAAGGCAGCACAAATGTCATAATATTTAGCAAATCCTCTCACCTGGTGCGAGACATGAGTGGATTTATTTGAATTAATTGAAATGTGACTTTCCTGTGAACAACTCTATAAACCAAATGAAAAATAGGTGATTTCACCAATCATTTAGGCTAAAAATACATCATGCTGTATAACAACGATAAAAAGCATGGGAATATTACAATGAAAGAGTAAGTACAGTACAACATAACTGATGACAACGGGATAAGGTTATGTTACCGATGCTCGGGATCCCGGCGCTAAAAAATAGGATTTTGGTACTTACCAGGTAAATCATTTTCTTTGAATCCATAGGGGGCACTGGAGTACTCTAGGGATATGGACGGTTCCACAGTAACTAGGGACTGAATAGTTAAACTTTGACTATATCTCCCCTCCATATCCCAGAGTACCTCAGTGTTTTTTTACTGAGCCGAACTGGAGCTACAGAGGTTGACAATGGAGAAATACATATAACCAAAAACGGACAACAATAAAGTTGACACAAAACGAAACTGACAACTAACAACTAACAGTTGACACCAACCCGATAGAATTTCTAATTTGAAACAGTCGAAAAAAAGAGTGTGTTACCATAAAATTCCCTGCACTTACCACAACCAGATAAACAACTGCTCTGGGTGGGCGTCCAGTGCCCCCTATGGATTCAAAGAAAAGGATTTACCTGGTAAGTACCAAAATCCTATTTTCTTTTTCATCCACTAGAGGTCACTGGAGTACTCTAAGGACGTACCAAAGTTTCCCCCCTGGGCGGGAGAGCTGTTTGGCACTTGTAACACTAGACGGCCAAAGCTAGATGCTGATGCCGCAAAAGTATCAAACCTGTAAAAGCGCACAAACGTGCACTGAAGACCACGTAGCCGCACTGCAAAGCTGTGTCGTAGAACTCCACGACCAGCTGCCCATGACATTCCCGGAGAACGTGTGGAATGAGCTGTTACTGATGTAGGCGGCTGTAACCTAACATGAAGGTAAGCCTGACGTATGGTCAGTTTCATCCATCTGGATAAGGTCTGCTTAAAAGGTGGCCAACCCATCTTGGCCGCATCATAGAGAATAACAACGTATCCGTCTTAGGAACTGTAGACGTTCGGAATACATAAACTCGTAATGTGCGTACCACAACCAAAATTCCAGAATGCCCTGTTAACACAGGAACTACTATTGGATGATTGATGTGAAAAGAGGACCCTACTTTTGGCAGGAAAGCGGGATTAGTCTAAAATTCCGTTCTGTCACTATGAAACACTAAATACGGTGGCTTGCATGACAAGGCACCCAAACTGAAACCCGCCCTGCCGAAGCTAAGGCTAGGAGAGAAATTGTTTCCCAAGTGAGAAACTTAATATCCACTTGTTGTAAGGGTTCGAAACAAAAAGACTATAAGAAATCTAAACCCAGATTCAAGTCCCATGGCGCAGTAAGTGGAGTGAAATGGAGGCTGTACTTTGAGGACACCCTGCATAAAGGTGTGTACCGACGGCAATAGAGCCAATCTTCTTTGAAAATAAATTGACAACGCAGATATCTGCACCTTTAGTGTGGATAAACGCCGACCTCCATCTAACCCCATCTGTAGACATAACAAAAGACGGGATAACTTGAAAGATGATGTCGGAAACTTCCGAACTTCACACCAACCTATATAGGCACGCCAAATTCTGTAATAATGAGCTGCCGTAACCGGCTTCCTAGCTCGTAACATGGTTGGTACAACCTATTCTGGAATGCCCTCTCTTTTTAAGAGGGCTGTCTCAACAGCCACTCCGTCAAACGCAGCCACGCTAAATCGGAGAAAAAGAACGGACCCTGTTGTAACAGGTCCGGACGCAGTGGGAGCGGCCAAGGAACGTCCGCGAGTAGACCGCGGAGATCCGAAAACCAAGCTCTCCGAGGCCAATGAGGCGCCACTAGTATGACTGTGACGGACTCTCTTTTGATCCGTTTTAGTTAATGGGTCCCGAATCCAGTGTGGTGTGGCTGTAGATTTAAAAATACCTACAGCATCTTGTATTCCCAGGTGGCTAACCAGGCCCAACACTGCTCAGCTTCCAAGATCAGATGAGATCGGGCGTATCCAATTGTGGTGTGGCTAAGTGAATTAAGCAAAGCTGCTGCAGGTGAGCCTGAACTCACAATGCTTGCAGTGCTCCACAGATACTGTTTTATAATCACCATGTGCTGACCAATTGTATAACACATCTTACTTTGCAACAGTGAACAAAGCCAGTATTTGGCTGACCACAGCCATGATTCAGATTTGCAGTCTTTGGGATAATATCATTATAAACAGTTATGATAAGAATAATAGTCTTTACTGGTGTCTTACTCATTATACCGACAGACAATACAAAATACAACTTGCGCGACTCAGTAAA
The DNA here is from genome assembly GCF_028390025.1 of Pseudophryne corroboree. Taxonomy (NCBI): domain Eukaryota; kingdom Metazoa; phylum Chordata; class Amphibia; order Anura; family Myobatrachidae; genus Pseudophryne; species Pseudophryne corroboree. Next base: position 233,925,856 of record NC_086444.1, read on the forward strand.
TAGCACTAAGGTGTCTTTACAAATATATATCTGGCCAAGTGCAGTATACGTCAGCAATATGCCTGGTTCCAAATTCCCCTTAACACCCCTGCGCCTTCAATGGAGGAGAGATGTAATACAGGAAATTCTGGAAAAACAACAGGAAAAATGGTTAAATATGCAGACTTATAATTATGTAAGCAGATTTAATAAACATACTATGTTGCATTCAAACCTGCACATATATGAGCAACATGTATCCTGTTTAACAAAGACTTAATAGCCTATTGTAATACATATGCAGCGCTGCTGTATTCTAGTAAACATACTTCTTTTATCAACAAGAGTTGAATCATGAGATTTTATCCAGTGACCCTGACATTTCTGTGTGCAGGGAACATCCCTGTGGCATCAAAGTTACTCACATTTGTGTGCCCCCCCCCTCCCCCGTGCTCCGTGTATCGTTCTCTATACACGGAGCCGGGCTATGGTGGAGAGGGAGCCGGAAGCGGCATCGAGGGTCGGGGAGCGCGCTGCATAGAGCCATGGAGCGGCCTATGCATAAATCAACGTGGCGGGCGCGGCTCAGAGCGGCGGGGGACACAGCATAAACAGCGGCGCTGGAAGCGGCGGCGGGCGGCTGAAGGCAGCGGCCGGCGGCCACACACAGTATCCCACACAGCAGGGCGGCAGCGTGAGCTGACCGCCCCGTTAAACATACCTGGACCCTGTGGTGAGGGCAATGACGGGGCTTCTCTGTAAGCACTGTCAGCCTTTTGCTGCAGGTGACCTGCACGTGGTAGTGAGGGAGCTCTTCTAGAGAGGTCCGACACCCACAGCTGCTTCAGCAGCTTTCCTATCCCAGACCCTCGCCTTCTTGGAAGGGGGAAAGGGATTCCAAAAAATAATAATCCAAAAATTCAGTAATTGTGGATCAACTTCCACAAGCCTAGTCTCGGTGAGCACCGAAAAAAACACTGAGGTACTCTGGGATATGGAGGGGAGGTATAGTCAAAGTTTAACTATTCAGTGCCTAGTTCCTGTGGAACCGTCCATATCCCTAGAGTACTCCAGTGACCCCTAGTGGATGAAAAAGAAATGGCGGCAGTCGGAAAGCGACTCACAGGATCTATTCACACTCGTGGACTTTGTTGCGCAAGCCCCCGATCACCCCCCTTCCCGCGCCGGCATTCTGCTGCCGGAATCCCGGGAGCTGAACCCCAGGATCCCAGCAGCCGGCATATCATACTAAACCAGTTATATAGAGTTAAGCAAGGGTTAGTAGGACATACTAAAATCCTCCCATCACAATGAAGAAAACAAAACGGAGGAATTGATTTAATCAAGTGAATTTCTATGCACTTTAGGCAATCCTATGTTGATGTTATAGCCATGTATTTTTTACGCACTGAGTTTCCTAGGCTGTGTTTCTGCTTAGTTAAATAATTAGTTTGAGTGGCAGTTATGTATATTTTGGCACCGTTGGGTACCTATCTATTTATTGTTGTAGTGCTTGTGTAAATCCATGTGTCCTGGTCTTTTATCAGTAGTAAAATCTTTTCAGGCATGTACCTGTAAAACTGTGCTCCACCCCAAATGACTGGCATAAACACCTGGTGGGTGATGAAGCAGTAAAGGCGTTCCCCACTTATTAATTGTCCTCACTTCCCCTGGATTACTACTTTGGTGGAGACACCTGTGCAGCACTGAAGGGGACGACGGCAACCCCCCCCCCCCCCTTCCACATATAAAATATATATATATTATATATATAGTATCTGATGATAGGCCCTTTAGGTCTGTACACAATGGGTGCCTTCTGAGCATTCATAGATGTGTATACAAGAATAGTTATAGCTAAAATAGGCATTGTAAAATAAGAATTTACTTACCGATAATTCTATTTCTCGGAGTCCGTAGTGGATGCTGGGGTTCCTGAAAGGACCATGGGGAATAGCGGCTCCGCAGGAGACAGGGCACAAAAAGTAAAGCTTTAGGATCAGGTGGTGTGCACTGGCTCCTCCCCCTATGACCCTCCTCCAAGCCAGTTAGGTACTGTGCCCGGACGAGCGTACACAATAAGGGAGGAATTTTGAATCCCGGGTAAGACTCATACCAGCCACACCAATCACACCGTACAACTTGTGATCTAAACCCAGTTAACAGTATGATAACAGCGGAGCCTCTGAAAAGATGGCTCACAACAATAATAACCCGATTTTTGTAACTATGTACAAGTATTGCAGATAATCCGCACTTGGGATGGGCGCCCAGCATCCACTACGGACTCCGAGAAATAGAATTATCGGTAAGTAAATTCTTATTTTCTCTATCGTCCTAGTGGATGCTGGGGTTCCTGAAAGGACCATGGGGATTATACCAAAGCTCCCAAACGGGCGGGAGAGTGCGGATGACTCTGCAGCACCGAATGAGAGAACTCCAGGTCCTCTTTTGCCAGGATATCAAATTTGTAGAATTTTACAAACGTGTTCTCCCCTGACCACGTAGCTGCTCGGCAGAGTTGTAATGCCGAGACCTCTCGGGCAGCCGCCCAAGATGAGCCCACCTTCCTTGTGGAATGGGCCTTAACCGATTTAGACTGTGGCAGGCCTGCCTCAGAATGTGCAAGTTGAATTGTGTTACAAATCCAACGAGCAATCGACTGCTTAGAAGCAGGCGCACCCAACTTGTTGGGTGCATACAGTATAAACAGCGAGTCAGATTTTCTGACTCCAGCTGTCCTGGAACATATTTTCAGGGCCCTGACAACTTCTAGCAACTTGGAGTCCTCCAAGTCCCTAGTAGGTGCAAGGCACCACAATAAGCTGGTTCAGGTGAAACACTGACACCACCTTAGGGAGAGAACTGGGGACGAGTCCGCAGCTCTGCCCTGTCCGAATGGACAAACAGATATGGGCGTTTTTGAGAAAAAACCACCAATTTGACACTCGCCTGGTCCAGGCCAGGGCCAAGAGCATGGTCACTTTTTATGTGAGATGCTTCAAATCCACATATTTGACTGGTTTTAAACCAATGTGATTTGAGGAATCCCAGAACTACGTTGAGATCCCACAGTGCCACTGGAGGCACAAAAAAAAAAAAGGGTTTGTATATGCAATACTCCCTTGACAACTTCTGGACTTCAGGAACTGAAGCCAATTCTTTCTGGAAGAAAATTTACAGGGCCGAATTTGAACCTTAATGGACCCCAATTTGAGGCCCATAGACACTCCTGTTTGCAGGAAATGCAGGAAACGACCGAGTTGAAATTTCTTTGTGGGGCCTTCCTGGCCTCACACCACGCAACATATTTTCGCCACACGTGGTGATAATGTTGTGCGGTCACCTCCTTTCTGGCTTTGACCAGGGTAGGAATGACCTCTTCCGGAATGCCTTTTTTCCCTTAGGATCCGGCTTTTCATCGCCATGCCGACAAACGCCGCTGCGGTAAGTCTTGGAACAGACATGGCACTTGCTGAAGCAAGTCCCTTCTTAGCGGCAGAGGCCATAAGACCTCTGTAAGCATTTCTTGAAGTTCCGGGTACCAAGTCCTTCTTGGCCAATCCGGAGCCATGAGTATAGTTCTTACTCCTCTACGTCTTATAATTCTCAGCACCTTAGGTATGAGAAGCAGAGGAGGGAACACATACACCGACTGGTACACCCACGGTGTTACCAGAACGTCCACATCTATTGCCTGAGAGTCTCTTGACCTGGCGCAATACCTGTCCCGTTTTTTGTTCAGACGGGACGCCATCATGTCCACCTTTGGTATTTCCCAACGGTTTACAATCATGTGGAAAAAACTTCTCAATGAAGTTTCCACTCTCCCGGGTGGAGGTCGTGCTGAGGAAGTCTGCTTCCCAGTTTCCATTCCCGGGATGAAAAACTGCTGACAGTGTTATCACATGATTTTCCGCCCAGCGAAAAGTCCTTGCAGTTTCTGCCATTGCCCTCCTGCTTCTTGTGTCGCCCTGTCTGTTTACGTGGGCGACTGCCGTGATGTTTTTCCCACTGGATCAATACCGGCTGACCTTGAAGCAGAGGTCTTGCTAAGCTTAGAGCATTATAAATTTACCCTTAGCTCCAGTATATTTATGTGGAGAAAAGTCTCCATACTTGATCACACTCCCTGGAAATTTTTCCCTTGTGTGACTGCTCCCCAGCCTCTCAGGCTGGGCTCCGTGGTTACCAGCATCCAATCCTGAATGCCGAATCTGCGGCCCTCTAGAAGATGAGCACTCTATAACCACCACAGGAGAGACACCCTTGTCCTTGGATATTGGGTTATCCGCTGATGCATCTGAAGATGCGATCCGGACCATTTGTCCAGCAGATCCCACTGAAAAGTTCTTACGTGAAATCTGCCGAATGGAATTGCTTCGTAGGAAGCCACCATTTTTACCAGGACCCTTGTGCAATGATGCACTGTTTTTAGGAGGTTCCTGACTTGCTCGGATAACTCCCTGGCTTTCTCTTCCGGGAGAAACACCTTTTTCTGGACTGTGTCCAGAATCATCCCTAGGCACAGCAGACGTGTCGTCGGGATCAGCTGCGATTTTGGAATATTTAGAATCCACCCGTGCTGATTGTAGCAGTATCCGAGATAGTGCTACTCCGACCTCCAACTGTTCCCTGGACTATGCCCCTATCAGGAGATCGTCCAAGTAAGGGATAATTAAGACGTCTTTTCTTCGAAGAAGAATCATCAATTCGGCCATTACCTTGGTAAAGACCCCGGGGTGCCGTGGACAATCCAAACGGCAGCGTCTGAAACTGATAGTGACAGTTCTGCACCACGAACCTGAGGTACCCTTAGTGAGAAGGGCAAATTTGGGACATAGAGGTAAGCATCCCTGATGTCCCGGGACACTATATAGTCCCCTTCTTCCTGGTTCGTTATCACTGCTCTGAGTGACTTCATCTTAATTTGAACCTTTGTAAGTGTTCAAAAAAATTTTTTAGAATAAGTCTCATCTAGCCTTCTGGCTTCAGTACCACAATATAGTGTGGAATAATACCCCTTTTCTGTAGTAGGAGGGGTAATTTAATTATCACCTGCTGGGAATACAGCTTGTGAATTTTTTTCCATACTACCTCCTTGTCGGAGGGAGACTTGGTAAAGCAGACTTCAGGAGCCTGCGAAGGGGAAACGTCTCGACATTCCCATCTGTACCCCCCGGGATACTACTTGTAGGATCCAGGGGTCCTGTACGGTCTCAGCGCCATGCTGAGAACTTGTCAGACGCGGTGGAACGCTTCTGTTCCTGGGAATGGGCTGCCTGCTGCAGTCTTCTTCCCTTTCCTCTATCCCTGGGCAGATATGATCTTGGGACGAGAGGACTGAGGCTGAAAAGACGGTGTCTTTTTCTGCAGAGATGTGACTTAGGGTAAAAAACGGTGGATTTTCCAGCAGTTGCCGTGACCACCAGGTCCGATGGACCGACCCCAAACAAGTCCTCTTCCTTTATACGGCCATACTGTGCCGTTTGGAATCTGCATCACCTGACCACTGTCGTGTCCATAACATCTTCTGGCAGCTATGGACATCGCGTTTATTCATGATGCCAGAGTGCAAATATCCCTCTGTGCATCTCGCATATATAGAAATGCTCTATAGTCAATAAAATACTGTCCCTGTCAAGGGTATCAATATTTTTAGTCAGGGAATCCGACCAAGCCACCCTAGCTCTGCACATCCAGGCTGAGGCGATCGCTGGCCGCAGTATAACACCATTATGTGTGTATATACTTTTTATTATATTTTCCAGCCTTGTCAGCTGGTCCTTGAGGACGGCCCTATCTATAGACGGTACCGCCACTTGTTTTGATAAGCGTGTGAGCGCCTTATCCACCTTAAGGGGTGTTTCCCAACGCGCCCTAACTTCTGGCGGGAAAGGGTATACCGCCCATAATTTTCTATCGGGGGGAACCCACGCATCATCACACACTTTATTTAATTTATCTGATTCAGGAAAAACTATGGTAGTTTTTTCACATCCCACATAATACCCTCTTTTGTGGTACTTGTAGTATCAGAAATACGTAACACCTCCTTCATTGCCTTTAACGTGTGGCCCTAATAAGGAATACGTTTGTTTATTCACCGTCGACACTGGATTCAGTGTCCCTGTCTGTGTCTGTGTCGACCGACTAAAGTAAACGGGCGTTTTAAAACCCTTGACGGTGTTTTTGAGACGTCTGGACCGTACTAATTGTTTGTCGGCCGTCTCATGTCGTCAACCGACCTTGCAGCGTGTTGACATTATCACGTAATTTCCTAAATAAGCCATCCATTCCGGTGTCGACTCCCTAGAGAGTGACATCACCATTACAGGCAATTGCTCCGCCTCCACGCCAATATCGTCCTCATACATGTCGACACACACGTACCGACACACAGCAGACACACAGGGAATGCTCTATACGAAGACAGGACCCACTAGCCCTTTGGGGAGACAGAGGGAGAGTCTGCCAGCACACACCAAAAAGCGCTATATATGACAGGGATAGCCTTATGATTAAGTGCTCCCTTATAGCTGCTTTTATATTAATATATATATATATATAGCCATTTATTTTGCCCCCCCTCTCTGTTATACCCTGTTTCTGTAGTGCAGTGCAGGGGAGAGACCTGGGAGCCTTCCTGACCAGCGGAGCTGTGACAGAAAATGGCGCCGTGTGCTGAGGAGATAGGCCCCGCCCCTTTTCCGGCGGGCTCGTCTCCCGCTATTTAGTACATTTAGGCAGGGGTAAATATCTCCATATAGCCTCTGGGGCTATATGTGAGGTATTTTTAGCCTTTTTAAAGGTTTTCATTTGCCTCCCAGGGCGCCCCCCCCCAGCGCCCTGCACCCTCAGTGACTGCCGTGTGAAGTGTGCTGAGAGGAAAATGGCGCACAGCTGCAGTGCTGTGCGCTACCTTAAGAAGACTGCAGGAGTCTTCAGCCGCCGATTCTGGACCTCTTCTTGCTTCAGCATCTGTGAGGGGGCCGGCGGCGTGGCTCCGGTGACCATCCAGGCTGTACCTGTGATCGTCCCTCTGGAGCTTCATGTCCAGTAGCCAAGAAGCCAATCCATCCTGCACGCAGGTGAGTTCACTTCTTCTCCCCTCTGTCCCTCGTTGCAGTGATCCTGTTGCCAGCAGGAATCACTGTAAAATAAAAAACCTAAGCTAAACTCTCTAAGCAGCTCTTTATGAGAGCCACCTAGAATTGCACCCTTCTCGGCCGGGCACAAAATCTAACTGGCTTGGAGGAGGGTCATAGGGGGAGGAGCCAGTGCACACCACCTGATCCTAAAGCTTTACTTTTTGTGCCCTGTCTCCTGCGGAGCCGCTATTCCCCATGGTCCTTTCAGGAACCCCAGCATCCACTAGGACGATAGAGAAAAAAAGTAGTAGTGTAGTGTAGTAGTATACATACAAGTGTAAACATGCATTACAGGAGACATTCCATTGTGAACCTGTTCCGAAAAATCCATACTGAGCTGAGGGATTATCTCTTACTAGTAATATGGACCTGGCATATGCAGTGTGCCACCTCAGACCCGCCCCCGCCCTGCTAGGCTTACCCTGTGAAAGGTCTGGAGCTGCAAGGTTCTCCCCACCCCTGGTCTCTAACGCCACCATAGCTGCGGTCAGAGCCATAGACGTGAGCACAGATACACTCAATACTTACAACACATTTATAGAGTGCATTATTGCCCATGTCATAAATATGTACATATGAAAGAATAAAGAGAAACAGAGATCATTAGCGTTACTGAGCCAGGAACTCTGCCTGCATGATGACGCTAAGCCCTACATAACCAGGGCCCATGGCGCTGGAAGAAGCTTCTGATTCCTAATCCTCCCACTTGCTCACTTCATAGATGATGATGATGGACTGCTAGCAGTGCATACAATCTCCTATTTGACGGTCAAGCTTTTAGTTTTGCTGCTCCGACTCTCTGTAATAGGACAACACGCTAGAAACTTGAAAAAACAGACAGAAGACGGGTGGCCACACACGAAGCGACATATGCGGCCGATGCAACAGGAGGGTCCACGGGCCGATATAACGTACGGTCGCCACACACGGGAAAATCGGGTGCCCGACCGCCCGCTATGCCGGCCCTCCTCCGCATAGCACTGCATGGGATTTTCCGCCTGCATTGCTGATCTGTAGAACATGCTGAAAGACCAGTGATGCAGGCGGACGACCCCACGGATGCGCGCAATGGACGACATCATGCCCACACACGGAAATATATAGCTGCTATATTGTTCCAATTTGTCAGATCGGCAGCTATATCGTGCCGTGTGTGGGCACCCTTAGCTGTTTACTAAAGCATCTCATTAATGCTACTTTATTTTCTGTAAAAAAACAAAAACAATTCTAACTCTTATGTAGTCACTGATACTTATATATACTTACTAAGCTTATTTTGTATTGTGTTTCTATGAATCTGCACTTTGATTCCCACTTAGAGAAAAGTGCTATATATATAATATTCTTCTTCTACTGCTTCTCCTTATTAAACGCAAATACAGTATGCAAACAGTGAGTACACTACACAAGCAGTGCTGTATGACACTAATCACAAAGTGTTATTTAGAATATACTAGTAAGATGGAGCTGGGTGACCCCAGACCTGACTCCACCCTGTTACAATAATTGTGTGCCGGCGCTGCAGGGTCCTCCACTCCTGCTCTGGCGTCTGGTCTCAGTCATGCCAGAGAGAACAATTGGCAGGGAGGGCAGTGGGGGTAATCCCAGGACATACTTTAGTAGATTATTATACAGATGTTACAAATATTTAGTAAAACAAGAGCCAGCCCTTCTTTGGAAAATGCTAGGTATACAGATGTATGAGGACATATCATTTATGTAGATTTTGGCTTTTATAGAGAATATTGTACGATTGGGAGAAACCTGGTCTTTTCTGCAAAGAAAGTTCCGCAACTACCTACGGTTTCCGTTTTCTGTTCCTATACCTACAGCTCTTGGCTATATGACCACACACTTGATAATAACAAAATGAAGATAAACAAGCCCATATAAGTTACCTTGTATGACTATTTGAGGAGAGACTTTCCCAGGGCTGTACGTTACATCCAGTGACGGCGAATGCGCCCCCACAGCTGCCGTCCATCTTCATCAGGAGAGCTTTCGCTGCATTCTCTGCCGTTTTCCTGCAGTCATGCGCCCGCTTCAGCATCTGCGTAATGTTTTCATCGCCAGACTGCTCAGCTTCATTGTAAAGGCAAAAAACTACTATTAGACAAATCTATATTGTCGAGACAGGTGACCCCATCAACTAACAGTAACAACAACAACAGAACGGTTGCAATTAAAATGCCGGCTGACGTGATCCCAGCGCACAGGATACCGACGCCAAAATCCTGACGTGCCAACAATACCGACAAGACGGGATCCTGGCGCACCAGGGCTATTCCCACTACTGGGTGTCCACGACACAGATAGAGTGGGAACAGATGCTGTAGCGAGTGCAACGAATCCGCAAGGGGACTCTAAGCGCTCACCCTGCTGCCCGGATCTGGCGGACGGGATGCCACTGTATAAGATAATAACAGCTGGCATACCGTCTGCCGGTAAAACGTATATATAACCCCAACTGGAAATATATTTAATTCTTTACATTTTACAAAAACTGCTGCTTGGACTGCACACAGATTTTTAAAGACTGAAGGGGAGATGTTTCAGAGCTTATAAAGAGTGGAGAAGTGGAAAAATTGCCCTAAGCAACCAATCAGCTTTTACCTATCATTTTATATAGTAGGCTGTACTTAAAAATTGCAAGCTAGCTGCTGATAGGTTGCTATGGGCAACTTCTGCACTCTTTATAAGGTTTGATACACTCCAACAAAGTCAAATTCTTTAGCAAATCACAAGTGTCCCTTTTCCTGTCTCAAGGCAGCATATGACAGCTAGTGTAGCAGTCTTATAAATCATTGATCTTAGAAATCAACCGTCTTGCTTGGAGACATTTGTGTTTCGCCATGCCAGGATAAAGGTGTCACAAGAATTTAGATTTCAAAGGATAAATGCTTTAAAAAATGTAACACGAAAAAATGTAATGCTAACTTTGTTTGTAAGTATAATACTTTTGGTGCATCCGGAAACTATTGCACACCCCTCGTATTTACAGGTCTGTTTACATAAGATAAACATCCTTTTTCTCCAGATATACTGTGGGACTCCTCCCTAACTGTAACGCACACTGTAATATGCAGGCGCTATATAAAGAAATGTTAGTAAAGCTGTGATCGCTATCGTCGAGTCTCTCTGACAAAAGCTTCTCCAATCACAGTATGTGGAAGCCTATTTGAAGAGGAATGCGGCACTAGTTACCTGCGCTATGCTCTAAGCGCTATCTAAGAAAGGCTATGGTGGGTTACTCTTACCAGAAAAATAGCTTTATTATTTAAATTAACCATTTTTTTCCCTATGTTAAACAGATGCAAATATATTTATTTCCTAGTTTTTTTTTATGTTTTCAGAAATTTTCCTTTGTGTTTTATTTGGGTGTGGCACGTAATGCCGGCGGTCGGGATCCCAGCATTACCAGCAGCGGGGCGAGCGCAAAAGAGTCCCCTTGCGGGCTCACTGCGCTGCTCACGCTGTGGGCACGGTGGTGCGCTATCACGCTATTAATTCTCCCTCCAGGGGTGTTGTGGACCCCCCAAGAGAGAGAATAGGTGTCGGTATGCCAGCTGTTGGGATCGTGACAGCCTGCATATCAAATGCCTCCCGTTTTATTTAAAGTGCCAGGGCTTCCAGTCCACTGCGCGTGTATGCAGCAGCACGCATCTGATCTGTACTTGCCAACAGTATATGTACACTATGTATTACACTGCTAAGCAATTGCTCTGTATTGGAGTTACTGTAAATAAGTGTTGTTGCACAGCAATAATTCCAGATTCCTCCAAAGATTAGACGCGTCTGAGCTCTTACCTAGTGATCCGACTCCGGCAGCTCTGAACTGTCCAAGAATGAGTGACTGCTCACTCTCTGCAAGGGCCAACAATAATTCATAAGCCTCGATACACTGTTCACTAAACCACAGGGAGAGGGTAAGAAAAATGAATCAATATCTAGAACCAGCTATTGTACATCATATTAAGACAAGCAAGGAGACCCTGGCATCCCACGGGTAGCTCTTAGGCTGCTGACCTGCTGGTGACCTTAAATCTGCTACATTATAAATGTTGATCGAATTTACAGTGTCATCTGTGATTAAACTCCAGAATAACGCAGGCATATATAACGAAACATAAACTGGTACAGCCACGAAAGCCTGCTCATATTTTACTGCACAGAAAAAATATGAACCGCAATAATCCTATAATATAGGCCACAGACTCTATGCCCAGCAAACAGGTCTTTACAGTATTCGCTGGATAATTCATCTAATTTACTGTCAGATTATTGTGGCGTAATCAGCTCTGTAATGGGCCCTACACTCTTAGCAATTACGATGGTTGATATGAACTATATAGTTAAAAAATTAACGATAAATCGTTAATCTCTTCCAGTGTGTATGCATCAACGATGAACGATGTGCGGCCCTGCGATCGTTCATCGATCTATTCTCTTTTATACACGCAAGTCAATTTGGACGATATAGATGTATGTACTCTCATATCATCCAAATTGACCATAGATATTGTCCAGTGTGTAGTCAAAACAGACCATCGATAATATCGTTGGTCGATAAAATCTGTAACATCGCCCAGTGTGTAGGGCCCTTAGGCAAGTCATTTTAAATTAAAAACTTCTAGAGATAAGTTACTGATTTTGTGACGGAGACTATTACCATTACTTCAGATGCTGTCAGCATGGGTAGATGGTGTGACTTCTAATACAGCAGAGGCAATGACCTAGATCACAGGTTCTCAAACTCGGTCCTCAGGACCCCACACTGTTCAAGCTTTGCAGGTCATCTGTAGATTTTTAAAATGTGCCAGTTGGTGATACACAGTGCACCTGCCGAGTGACATGGAAAACGTGAACCGTGTGGGGTCCTGAGGACCGAGTTTGAGAACCACTGACCTAGATTATGCAAGAGGGAAACTTGATAACAAATAGCAGCACTGTATGAATTGTGTGGCATCTACATGTTAACAAGGTTCTCTCCCTTTCTAAACTGAATCATGTACTGTAGCTGTAAAGGGCCCTACACACTGATTTGGGCGATTTGAACGATGAACGATATGAACAATGAACGATTTTTCAGTAACGATTTTTTGCATACACACTGAACGATTTGAATGAATGATTTGAACGATTTGACACTGTAAACATCAATATAATCCAAATTGGCTTGCGGGGACACGCATCGTTCATCATCAGTGCCTCCAGGCTGAACGATATATTGATAATTTTTTAACAATATCGTTTATATGGTTCTTAAATATCGACCAGTGTGTAGGGCCCTTTAGTGATGACCATTTCTTGTAAGTTTTGTTTCCTAAGGTGACACCACCAGGAACTTGTGTTCATTCATCTAAGCAGTGATATCCAAGCACAGGATGGAAGGTACTGTAGGCATGCAGGCAGGACCCTCCTATCTCTGTCTGTTATCACCAATTCTCGCTTTATTACGGTTTTGTTCCACTTGGCACTATATAAATAATAAATGTTAATACATATGAATGTTCTCATAAGAACAAAAGGGAAAAAAAAATAGGATTATCTAAAAGTATATGACCATGTGATGTCTTATATTCTGGACTCACTCAGCTACGATTTCCATGGTGGATATATTTCTGTGATATTTATTAAGAGGGTGCTATGGTGGCATCAGTGCTTGTTTCATAATTTTGCTTGTCTTTTAGTTATGTTAGCTTGGAGTCCAGAAACTTTTTGAAATGTTTTAAATAATAAGATTTTAAACCTACCGGTAAATCTATTTCTCCTATTCCATAGAGGATGCTGGGGATTACGTAAGGACCATGGGGTATAGACGGGCTCCGCAGGAGATAGGGCACCTAAAAAGAACTTTGACTATGGGTGTGCACTGGCTCCTCCCTCTATGCCCCTCCTCCAGACCTCAGTTAGAGAACTGTGCCCAGAGGAGATGGACAATACAAGGCAGGATTTAGCAATCCAAGGGCAAGATTCATACCAGCCTACACCAATCATACCATGTAACCTGGAACATACATAACCAGTTAACAGTATGAACAAAAACAACAGTAACGGTCCTAGACCGATGTCAACTGTAACATAACCCTTATGGAAGCAACAACTATATACAAGTCTTGCAGAGTTTCCGCACTGGGACGGGCGCCCAGCATCCTCTACGGACTAGGAGAAATAGATTTACCGGTAGGTTTAAAATCTTATTTTCTCTTACGTCCTAGAGGATGCTGGGGACTCCATAAGGACCATGGGGTTTATACCAAAGCATCCAATCGGGCGGGAGAGTGCGTATGACTCTGCAGCACCGACTGAGCAAACGCTAGGTCCTCATCAGCCAGGGTATCAAACTTGTAGAATTTAGCAAAAGTGTTTGACCCCGACCAAGTCGCCGCTCGGCAAAGTTGTAAGGCCGAGACGCCTCGGGCAGCCGCCCAAGAAAAGCCCACCTTCCTAGTGGAATGGGCCTTAACCGAATTTGGTACCGGCAATCCAGCCGTAGAGTGAGCCTGCTGAATCGTATTACAGATCCAGCGAGCAATAGTCTGCTTCGAAGCAGGAGCGCCAATCTTATTGGCCGCATACAGGACAAACAGAGCCTCTGTTTTCCTAATTCTAGCCGTCCTGGGTACATAAATCTTTAAGGCCCTGACTACGTCTAGGGATCTGGAATCCTCCAGGTCACCGGTAGCCACAGGCACCACAATAGGTTGATTCATATGGAACGAAGAAACCACTTTAGGCAAAAATTGCGGACGTGTCCTCAATTCAGCTCGATCCACATGAAAAATCAAGTAGGGGCTCTTGTGTGATAGAGCCGCCAATTCTGACACTCGCCTTGCTGATGCTAAGGCCAACAACATGACCACCTTCCAAGTAAGAAATTTCAACTCAACCCTGTTAAGCGGTTCAAACCAGTGTGATTTTAGGAACTGCAACACCACGTTCAGGTCCCATGGTGCCACTGGAGGCACAAAAGGGGGCTGGATGTGCAGCACTCCCTTTACAAACGTCTGGACTTCTGGAAGAGAAGCCAATTCCTTCTGAAAGAAAATCGAGAGGGCCGAAATCTGTACCTTAACCGAGCCTAATTTCAGGCCAATATCCACTCCTGTCTGTAGGAAATGGAGAAAACGACCCAGATGAAAATCTTCCGTAGGTACATTCTTGGTCTCACACCAAGACACATACTTTCGCCAGATACGGTGATAATGTTTTATCGTCACCTCCTTCCTAGCCTTTATTAAAGTAGGGATGACCTCTTCCGGAATCCCCTTTTTTGCTAGGATTCTGCGTTCAACCGCCATGCCGTCAAACGTAACCGCGGTAAGTCTTGAAATACACATGGCCCCTGCTGCAACAGGTCTTCCCTCAGAGGAAGAGGCCAGGGGTCTCCTGAGAGCATCTCTTGTAGATCCGAGTACCAGGCCCTTCGAGGCCAGTCTGGGACAACGATTATCGTCTGTACTCTTCTTCGTCTTATGATCCTCAACACTTTCGTGATGAGAGGAAGAGGAGGGAACACGTAGACCGATTCGAACACCCACGGTGTTACCAGTGCGTCTACTGCTACTGCCTGAGGGTCCCGAGACCTTGCGCAATACCTCCGAAGTTTTTTGTTGAGGCGTGACGCCATCATGTCTATTTGAGGAGTTCCCCAAAGACGTGTTACGTCTGCAAAGACTTCTTGATGAAGTCCCCACTCTCCTGGATGGAGATCGTGTCTGCTGAGGAAGTCTGCTTCCCAGTTGTCTACTCCCGGAATGAAGACAGCCGACAGAGCGCTTACATGATTTTCCGCCCAGCGAAGAATCCTTGTGGCTTCAGTCATCGCGACTCTGCTTCTTGTCCCGCCTTGGCGGTTCACATGAGCCACTGCTGTGACATTGTCTGATTGAATCAGAATCGGTAGGTTTCGAAGAAAACTCTCCGCTTGTCGAAGGCCGTTGTAAATGGCCCTGAGTTCCAACACATTGATGTGTAGACAGGACTCCTGGTCTGACCAAAGACCCTGAAAAGTCTTTCCCTGTGTGACCGCTCCCCATCCTCGGAGGCTCGCGTCCGTGGTAACCAGGATCCAGTCCTGAATCCCGAACCGGCGACCCTCCAGTAGGTGAGCACTTTGCAACCACCACAGGAGGGACACTCTGGTTCCTGGGGACAGAGTTATTTTCCGATGTAAGTGCAGATGGGACCCTGACCACTTATCCAGAAGGTCCCATTGAAAAGTCCGTGCATGGAACCTTCCGAAGGGAATGGCCTCGTAGGCCGCCACCATTTTTCCCAGAACTCGAGTGCATTGGTGAACTGACACCCTTTTCGGTTTTAGCAGTTCTCTGACCATGTTCTGGATGTCTTGGGCCTTCTCTATTGGGAGAAAGACCTTCATTTGTTCCGTATCCAGTATCATACCTAGGAACGGTAGTCAAGTTGTCGGAATCAACTGTGACTTTGGTAGATTTAGAATCCAACCGTGTTGCTGGAGCACTCTCAGAGAGAGCGCCACACTGCTCAGCAATTTCTCCCTTGATCTCGCTTTTATCAGGAGATCGTCCAAGTATGGGATAATTGTGACTCCATGCTTGCGCAGGACCACCATCATTTCCGGCATTATTTTGGTGAAAATCCTCGGGGCCGTGGAAAGTCCAAATGGCAACGTCTGAAATTGGTAATGACAATCCTGTACAGCGAATCTCAGGTATTCCTGATGGGGGGCATATATGGGAACATGAAGGTACGCATCCTATATGTCCAGAGACACCATAAACTCCCCCTCCTCCATGTTAGCTATTATCGCTCTGAGTGATTCCATTTTGAATTTGAATCTTTTTATGTACAGGTTTAGGGATTTCAGATTCAAAATCGGTCTGACCGAACCGTCCGGTTTCGGGACCACAAATAGGGTTGAGTAGTAACCTCTTCCCTGGTGCAGGGGAACCTTGATTATCACTTGCTGTATACACAGCGTTTGAATTGCAGCTAACACTACATCCCTTTCCGATGTGGAAGCTGGTAGGGCCGATTTGAAAAATCGGCGCGGGGGCACCTCCTCGAATTCCAGTTTGTAACCCTGGGAAACTATTTCCAACACCCAGGGATTCAGGTCCGAACAGACCCAGGCCTGACTGAAAAGTCGAAGACGTGCCCCCACCGGTGCGGACTCCCTCAGGGGAGCCCCAGCGTCATGCTGTGGGTTTTGGAGCAGCCGGGGAGGACTTTTGTTCCTGGGCACCTGCCGCAGCAGGTGCTCTCTTGCCTCTGCCCTTACCTCTGGCGAGGAAAGAGGATCCCCGACCTCTTTTGGACTTGTGCGACCGAAAGGACTGCATCTGATAGGGTGTTACTTTCTTTTGCTGTTGGGGAATATATGGTAAAAAATTTGATTTACCTGCTGTAGCTGTGGAAACCAGGTCCGTCAGCCCACCCCCATCAATACATCCCCCTTATAGGGTAGTACTTCCATATGTTTCTTGGAATCCGCATCACCCGTCCATTGGCGAGTCCATAAGGATCTTCTCGCTGAGATAGCCATGGCATTGGCCCTAGAAGCTAGCAATCCAATGTCCCACTTCGTCATAGTCGACACTGGAATCAGAATCTGTGTCGGTAGTAGTGTCTTGTGTTAAGGGACGCTTTTGAGACCCCAACGGGCCCTGTGAGTCGGTCCAATCTGAGGATTGACCGCCTGATGTCCCCCCTAAACCAGCCTTATCAAGCCTTTTATGTAAAGATGCCA
Organism: Pseudophryne corroboree; assembly: GCF_028390025.1. Lineage (NCBI taxonomy): Eukaryota > Metazoa > Chordata > Amphibia > Anura > Myobatrachidae > Pseudophryne > Pseudophryne corroboree. The sequence continues at coordinate 233,942,716 of NC_086444.1, forward strand.
CACTTGCATACAACGTATGCCACATGTCCATCCAATCAGGAGTCGGCACAACCGACGGGGACACACCACTCATTTGCTCCACCTCCTCCTTGGAGAAGCCTTCCGCCTCAGACATGTCGACACACATGTACCGACACCCCACACACACAGGGATTTACCTATAAGGGGACAAAACCCCAACCAGGTCCTTAGGAGAGACAGAGAGATAGAGTATACCAGCACACACCCAGCGCTTAAAAACACTGGAATATACAACCAGATAGCGCTTTTATATGTTTATAATCGTAATCTCCACTCACTGCGTCGCCAAAGTGCCCCCCTCCTCCTTTTTCCAACCTGTGAAGCTCAGCAGGGGAGAGAACAGGGAGCCAGCGTTTTCTCATGCAGCCTCTGAGGAGAAAATGGCGCTGGTTAGTGCTGAGGATCAAGCCCCGCCCACCCGACGGCGGGCTTCGGTCCCTTCATCATATATTAATAAAATGGCGGGGGTCCGCGGATTTACTGTCCCCCAGCCTAATCCACCTTATTTATGGCCAAAAACGAGGTTTATTGTTGCTTCTCTCTCCTCGGTCCCACGATGCAGGGAGCCTGTTGCCAACAGGACTCCCTGAAAATAAAAAACCTAACAAAATTATTTTTCCACAGAAAACTCTGGAGAGCTCTCTGCAGTGCACCCATTCTCCTCTGAGCACAAGATCTAACTGAGGTCTGGAGGAGGGGCATAGAGGGAAGAGGGAGGAGCCAGTGCACACCCATAGTCAAAGTTCTTTTTAGGTGCCCTATCTCCTGCGGAGCCCGTCTATACCCCATGGTCCTTACGGAGTCCCCAGCATCCTCTAGGACGTAAGAGAAAATTATTTTAAATCAGCATAGGGAATAGTTATCACTTTAACATTAATAGATTATGGGGGCTACGTAAAAAGCCTTGGAGATTGATAGAGTGTAGAGACATAAACGAGCAGCCAATCAGCACCTAACTGCCATGTCACAGGCTGGCTTTGAAAAATGACAGTTAGGAGCTGGTTGGTTGGTACTAAATGGGTGGGTACACACCAGGATGACAGGCAATCGGGCCTATACCAAGCCCGATTGCCCGTACACACCAGTAAGATTTAATGAATGATGGAACGATCACTGTTCTATCCTTCATGCACCGGGTGCAATATCTTCTGGATCGGCGTGTAGCAGGGAGATGGTGCATGTGACCCATGGGAGCACGCAATCGCGAGTACACACTGTATGATGCAGATAATAAGAATTTACTTACCGATAATTCTATTTCTCGTAGTCCGTAGTGGATGCTGGGGACTCCGTCAGGACCATGGGGAATAGCGGCTCCGCAGGAGACAAGGCACAAAAATAAAGCTTTAGGATTAGGTGGTGTGTACTGGCTCCTCCCCCTATGACCCTCCTCCAAGCCTCAGTTAGGATACTGTGCCCGGACGAGCGTACACAATAAGGAAGGATATTGAATCCCGGGTAAGACTCATACCAGCCACACCAATCACACCGTATAACTTGTGATCTGAACCCAGTTAACAGTATGACAAACGTAGGAGCCTCTGAACAGACGGCTCACAACAATAACAACCCGAATTTGTTTGTAACAATAACTATGTACAAGTATTGCAGACAATCCGCACTTGGGATGGGCGCCCAGCATCCACTACGGACTACGAGAAATAGAATTATCGGTAAGTAAATTCTTATTTTCTCTAACGTCCTAAGTGGATGCTGGGGACTCCGTCAGGACCATGGGGATTATACCAAAGCTCCCAAACGGGCGGGAGAGTGCGGATGACTCTGCAGCACCGAATGAGAGAACTCAAGGTCCTCCTCAGCCAGGGTATCAAATTTGTAGAATTTTGCAAATAAGTTTGCCCCTGACCAAGTAGCAGCTCGGCAAAGTTGTAATGCCGAGACCCCCCGGGCAGCCGCCCAGGATGAGCCCACTTTCCTTGTGGAATGGGCCTTGACAGATTTAGGTTGTGGCAAGCCTGCCACAGAATGTGCAAGTTGAATTGTGCTACAAATCCAACGAGCAATCGTCTGCTTAGAAGCAGGAGCACCCATCTTGTTGGGTGCATACAATATAAACAGTGAGTCAGACTTTCTGACTCCCGCCGTTCTTGAAATATATATTTTCAATGCCCGGACCACGTCCAACAACTTGGAATCCTCCAAATCGTTAGTAGCCGCAGGCACCACAATAGGCTGGTTCAGGTGAAACGCTGACACCACCTTAGGCAGAAAATGAGGACGTGTCCGCAGTTCTGCCCTGTCCGTATGGAAAATCAGATATGGGCTCTTATATGATAGAGCCGCCAATTCTGATACTCTCCTGGCTGAAGCCAGGGCCAGTAGCATGGTTACTTTCCATGTAAGATACTTCAACTCCACCGATTTGAGCGGCTCAAACCAATGGGATTTGAGAAAATCCAAGACTACATTAAGATCCCACGGTGCCACTGGGGGCACAACCGGGGGCTGTATATGTAGTACTCCTTTTACAAAAGTCTGGACTTCAGGAACTGAAGCCAATTCTTTCTGGAAGAAAATCGACAGGGCCGAAATTTGAACCTTAATGGACCCCAATTTGAGGCCCATAGACAATCCTGTTTTCAGGAAATGTAGGAATCGACCCAGTTGAAATTCCTCCATGGGGGCCTTCCTGGCCTCACACCACGCAACATATTTTCTCCAAATGCGGTGATAATGTTGTGCAGTCACCTCCTTCCTGGCTTTTACCAGTGTAGGAATGACCTCTTCCGGAATGCCTTTTTTCCTTAGAATTCGGCGTTCAACCGCCATGCCGTCAAACGCAGCCGCGGTAAGTCTTGGAATAGACACGGTCCCTGCTGAAGCAGGTCCGGTCTTAGAGGTAGAGGCCACGGATCCTCCGTGAGCATCTCTTGAAGTTCCGGGTACCAAGTTCTTCTTGGCCAATCCGGAGCCACTAGTATCGTTCTTACTCCCTTTTGCCGTATAATTCTCAGTACCTTTGGTATGAGAGGCAGAGGAGGGAACACATACACTGACTGGAACACCCACGGTGTTACCAGAGCGTCCACAGCTATCGCCTGAGGGTCTCTTGACCTGGCGCAATACCTGTCCAGTTTTTTGTTGAGGCGGGACGCCATCATATCCACCATTGGTTTTTCCCAACGGTTCACAATCATGTGGAAGACTTCTGGATGAAGTCCCCACTCTCCCGGGTGTAGATCGTGTCTGCTGAGGAAGTCTGCTTCCCAGTTGTCCACTCCCGGAATGAATACTGCTGACAGTGCTATCACATGATCTTCCGCCCAGCGAAGAATCCTTGCAGCTTCTGCCATTGCTGTCCTGCTTCTTGTGCCGCCCTGTCTGTTTACGTGGGCGACTGCCGTGATGTTGTCCGACTGGATCAACACCGGCTGACCCTGAAGCAGGGGTTTTGCCAGGCTTAGAGCATTGTAAATCGCTCTTAGCTCCAGTATATTTATGTGAAGAGACATCTCCAGGCTTGACCATACTCCCTGGAAGTTTCTTCCCTGTGTGACCGCTCCCCAGCCTCTCAGACTGGCATCCGTGGTCACCAGGACCCAGTCCTGTATGCCGAATCTGCGGCCCTCTAACAGATGAGCACTCTGCAACCACCACAGAAGAGACACCCTTGTCCGTGGCGATAAGGTTATCCGCTGATGCATCTGCAGATGCGATCCGGACCATTTGTCCAGCAGATCCCACTGAAAAGTTCGTGCGTGGAATCTGCCGAATGGAATCGCTTCGTAAGAAGCCACCATCTTTCCCAGGACTCTTGTGCATTGATGCACAGACACTTTCCCTGGTTTTAGGAGGTTCCTGACAAGTTCGAATAACTCCCTGGCTTTCTCCTCCGGAAGAAACACCTTTTTCTGAACCGTGTCCAGAATCATTCCCAGGAACAGCAGACGTGTCGTCGGGGTCAACTGAGATTTTGGAAAATTCAGAATCCACCCGTGTTGTTGCAGCACTAGTTGGGTTAGTGCTACTCCGTCCTCCAGCTGTTCTCTGGACCTTGCCCTTATCAGGAGATCGTCCAAGTAAGGGATAATTAATACGCCTCTTCTTCGCAGAAGAATCATCATTTCGGCCATTACCTTGGTAAAGACCCGAGGTGCCGTGGACAATCCAAACGGCAGCGTCTGAAACTGATAATGACAGTTTTGCACCACGAACCTGAGGTACCCTTGATGTGAAGGGCAAATTGGGACATGTAGGTAAGCATCCTTTATGTCCAGGGACACCATAAAGTCCCCTTCTTCCAGATTCGCTATCACTGCTCTGAGTGACTCCATCTTGAACTTGAATTTTTGTATGTACAGGTTCAAAGATTTCAGATTTAGAATAGGTCTTACCGAGCCGTCCGGCTTCGGTACCACAAATAGCGTGGAGTAATACCCCTTTCCCTGTTGTAGGAGGGGTACCTTGACTATCACCTGCTGAGAAAACAGCTTGTGAATGGCTTCCAATACCGTCGCCCTGTCTGAGGGAGACGTTGGCAAAGCAGACTTTAGGAACCGGCGAGGGGGAGACTTCTCGAATTCCAACCTGTAACCCTGAGATACTACCTGCAGAATCCAGGGGTCCACCTGTGAGCAAGCCCACTGTGCGCTGAAATTCTTGAGTCGACCCCCCACCGCTCCTGAGTCCGCTTGTAAGGCCCCAGCGTCATGCTGAGGGCTTTGCAGAACCCTGGGAGGGCTTCTGTTCCTGGGCAGGGGCTGCTTGCTGCCCTCTCTTACCCCTTCCTCTGCCCCGAGGCAGATATGACTGTCCTTTTGTCCGCTTGTTCTTATAGGACCGAAAGGACTGCGGCTGAAAAGACTGTGTCTTTTTCTGTTGGGAGGGGGTCTGAGGTAAAAAGGTGGATTTTCCGGCAGTTGCCGTGGCCACCAGATCCGATAGACCGACGCCAAATAATTCCTCCCCTTTATACGGCAATACTTCCATATGTCGTTTGGAATCCGCATCACCTGACCACTGTCGCGTCCATAAACTCCTTCTGGCAGATATGGACATCGCATTTACTCTCGATGCCAGAGTGCAAATATCTCTCTGAGCATCTCGCATATAAAGGAAAGCATCCTTTAATTGCTCTATAGTCAATAAAATACTGTCCCTATCCAGGGTATCAATATTTTCAGTCAGGGAATCCAACCAGACGACCCCAGCACTGCACATCCAGGCTGAGGCGATGGCTGGTCGCAGTATAACACCAGTATGTGTGTATATACTTTTTAGGGTAGTTTCCATTCTCCTATCAGCTGGATCCCTGAGGGCGGCCGTATAAGGAGACGGTAACGCCACTTGTTTTGATAAGCGTGTGAGCGCCTTATCCACCCTAGGGGGTGTTTCCCAGCGCGCCCTAACCTCTGGCGGGAAAGGGTATAATGCTAATAACTTTTTTTAAATTAGCATTTTTCTATCTGGGTTAACCCACGCTTCATCACATACATCATTTAATTCCTCTGATTCAGGAAAAACTACAGGTAGTTTTTTCACCCCCCACATAATACCCCTTTTTGTGGTACTTGCAGTATCAGAGATATGCAAAGCCTCCTTCATTGCCGTGATCATATAACGTGTGGCCCTACTTGAAAATACGTTTGTTTCATCACCGTCGACACTAGATTCAGTGTCTGTGTCTGGGTCTGTGTCGACCGACTGAGGTAAAGGGCGCTTTACAGCCCCTGACGGTGTCTGAGACGCCTGGGCAGGTACTAACTGGTTTGCCGGCCGTCTCATGTCGTCAACTGATTTTTGTAATGTGCTGACATTATCACGTAATTCCATAAACAAAGCCATCCATTCCGGTGTCGACTCCCTGGGGGGTGACATCACCATTATCGGCAATTGCTCTGCCTCCACACCAACATCGTCCTCATACATGTCGACACACACGTACCGACACACAGCAGACACACAGGGAATGCTCTTATCGAAGACAGGACCCCACTAGCCCTTTGGGGAGACAGAGGGAGAGTTTGCCAGCACACACCCAAGCGCTATAATATATATGGGAACAACCTTATATAAGTGTTGTTCTTTATAGCAGCTTAAATATATCAAAATATCGCCAAAAAAATGCCCCCCGTCTCTGTTTTACCCTGTTTCTGTAGTACAGTGCAGGGGAGAGTCCTGGGAGCCTTCCTCACAGCGGAGCTGAGCAGGAAAATGGCGCTGTGTGCTGAGGAGAATAAGCTCCGCCCCCTATTTCGGCGGGCTTTTCTCCCGTAGTTTTAGATAACTGGCATGGGTTAAATACATACATATAGCCTCAATGGCTATATGTGATGTATTCTTTTGCCATAAAGGTATTAAATATTGCTGCCCAGGGCGCCCCCAGCAGCGCCCTGCACCCTCCGTGACCGCTTGGTGTGAAGTGTGTGACAACAATGGCGCACAGCTGCAGTGCTGTGCGCTACCTTCATGAAGACTGAAGAGCCTTCTGCCGCCTGTTTCCGGACCTTCAATCTTCAGCATCTGTAAGGGGGGTCGGCGGCGCGGCTCCGGGACGAACCCCAGGGTGAGACCTGTGTTCCGACTCCCTCTGGAGCTAATGGTGTCCAGTAGCCTAAGAATCCAATCCATCCTGCACGCAGGTGAGTTGAAATTCTCTCCCCTAAGTCCCTCGATGCAGTGAGCCTGTTGCCAGCAGGACTCACTGAAAATAAAAAACATAAAAACTTTTTCTAAGCAGCTCTTTAGGAGAGCCACCTAGATTGCACCCTGCTCAGACGGGCACAAAAACCTAACTGAGGCTTGGAGGAGGGTCATAGGGGGAGGAGCCAGTACACACCACCTAATCCTAAAGCTTTATTTTTGTGCCTTGTCTCCTGCGGAGCCGCTATTCCCCATGGTCCTGACGGAGTCCCCAGCATCCACTTAGGACGTTAGAGAAAATTGGTTGTGCCAATATGTTAAATCGTCCTGAAATCATGCTAGTGTGTACCCACCCTATCTCTGTCCACTTGATCACTCTCCAAGACCCTTAAATCTGACACAGTCCTTCCAACAGCCCCTGTCCCAAACAATGGAGCAGATGAAGCAAGCAGTTTATAAAGTGGAGAAGTAGACCGGTGGATTAGTTGCTCTTAGCAAAAAAGCAGCTTCTATAATGTTTTAGCATGTACTTGATAAATGCTAGCTGAAAGTTGATTGGTTGCTATGGGCCACTTTCCAGTTATTCACTCTATATACTGCTTGATACATCTCCCCCATTGACTCTTCCAACATTATACCCCAGGCAAAATGCTTCATATACAATGAAGATAAAAATCATCTTAATAATAAAACATCCAACATGACAGGTGTTCCCGTACTCACCTGTACTGTAATGCCAGCCTCAGGGCAGTTGCGTTGGATTCATATTTTCCCACCAGCATGCTCATTCTCTCTGCATTGCTCTTACACTCCTCCAGTGTTATCGTCAGCAAATCATTCTGGGATTTTAAGTGCTCAATTCGACTGCAATGGAGAGATCAATATTTCTACCCTGTCATGTAAATCACAGCTTGAATCCCCCCTCCCAGAAGACTGGACTGCATTGAGAGCAACAAATACAGCCAAGTATACCAAACATGAGATCAATAAGCACTTAGGTGTAATAATTATAATTGTACTGGCCTATTGTTAAGGAGCACAGTTTGACATGTGCTATTTAACAAATGCTTCTTTTTGTGCATTTCCCGAATTGCTGCCTCCATTGTGACGCTGTGCTATAGATATTGATATACTGGCTACTTTGTGGCAGTTGTAAAGAACTCCATTATTGACTATCTGAAAGCTGAGCATTTATGAATAAGGTGTTACATGTGGCAGAATCAACTTGTGAGGTATAGGATCTGCTCTTCAATAAGTCACCAGCCTATGACAAGAGAAACATGGTCATCACATGACAAGCTATTGTGGTCCAGAATGACAGAAAAGTGTGTGTGTGTGTGTGTGTGTGTGTGTGTGTGTGTGTGTGTGTGTTTGTGTGTGTGTGTGTGTGTGTGTGTGTGTGTGTGTGTGTGTGTGTGTGTGTGTTCGATGAGTTTATATTCACTTCCAAAATCTAACCGAACAAAATCTATTAATACCAGCACACGGACTGTAATAATACTGGAGTCTGTTACTAACAATGGCGCTTATTCAGCCCCACACGCAGTCCCGAACCAGTCACAATTGACCAATGTTTTGGTGCAGCAATGGTGCTGCAGCTCTGGTAACAGTACACTGGACGTTACAGCCTCATTGACAGGACGCAGGTGTTTCGTGATGAAGAGGGGGTGCAATTTACAAAACTGGGTCATGCTGGTCTCGTTTTCAGGGCGCGCTGAGGCCAGGGACTAGATTTACTAACCTTAGAGTTACTCAGATGGCTGATGTTTGCCCGATAAACCACAATGGTGATCTGATGCTGCGCCTTCAGACGCATGCAGCAGATCGGAGAAGGCACAGGTGGGCGTCCCAATTCAAGACTCCACCTGCTACATTTACATATCTTCTCAAATCCGCTACCGAAGACACAGCCCCGATCACTACTGCGTCCATCTCACGCCCAATGGGATAGACAATTATATGTGGGCAGATTTTGGGTGTGGTATGACCGGTCTACAGCATCTTGGGGGTCTATGTACTAAGCCTTGGAGAAAGATAAAGTGGATGGAGATAAAGTAGCAGCCAGTCAGCTCCTAGCTGCCATGTTACAGGGCGATTTTGAAAAATGACAGTTAGGAGCAGATTGGCTGGAACTTTACCGCCATCCACTTTATCTCTCTCCATAGCTTAGTACATAGACCTCTTGGTTTACAATGAGAAGGTTGACAGGGTCATTCATTTGACAGTTTCTATGACAACATGCAATTAGGTCAACGGTTAAAAGGTCGACAGTGAACGAACCATGAAAATTCCCCAAAAACATGCTGACATTTTTGTGTTGACATTTTCAGTGTCAGCCTTTTAACCCTGTTGTCCTAAATGCTTGTTGACATAGAAACGGTCAACCTTCTCATTGCAGACAATGTTACTGTAGACCAGTCATCTGGAAACTGCAGATTTTTGCCATAAAACATTAGGTTTCCAGACAGAATTGCCCATACACTGACCACCATACCTCAGTTATGCCATTCGTTCCTAGTGAATCAATAGGGTTGGGCATGATTTCCCGGTGATCGGGATGCTGGCGGTCACATGACCGACAGCAGCATCCCAACACTGACGATCCAGACACCGGATGGGGTAAGTATGCTACCCCTCCCCAGTCCACTACCCAAACCCTCCTGGAGCAGCGGCTATAGCCCTTCAGGGTGGGGGCTACGGCTATCCACCCCCCCTCTAGTACCTAACCCTAAATCCTCCCTATTGGCTAACTGTACCCCAAACCACCCCCCCATCCTAATCTTAACCCGCACCCCTATACTCACCATCAGGTGGACTGCTGTCGGTGTTCCAGCACCAGTCTCCTGAGTGGTGTCGGATTTCCGGCGTCAGGTGACCGCCGGCATCCCAAATGCATCCCGCCCGTGAAAACTGCTAGAATTGGTGGCCCAATTGCCCTGATTTTAAAAACAGGTAATGCTGACAGGTATATTAGCGATATAAACCAGCAAGAAAGTCAGATATACTAGCCCACAACTGTAAGCAGTAGCCACACAATCTTTTAATAGCATTGGCTGTTTTCAGAGGCTAAACGCTGCAAGTCTCCCCATTGCTGCTCACCTTTAATACAGATGGTGCGAGTGCTACAGCTCTCACTCATAGATTATGAGAGGATTTATTGCTACTCAGGAGAGCTTTTCAGATGCTTTCTGTACCTGTATATTACAAACTGGCAGACATAATGGCTTGCTGCAAATGGCTACATCTGGAATGTCTGCAACGATTTCCAAAGAACAAGCTCTCTGGGAATACTTGTCTTTACGGCTCCATGTGTTCCCCCAGTAATGCTATGTGACAATACTTCGACAGTGAAAGCAGCAGACGTCACTGGCAATTACTGATGATATTTCTTTAGTCTAAGGTACAATGTACTCTTGCTTAATGTCACTTGAAAAATGTATCTTTCCAATAAACATACTCTATGGCTGACATGTGTTCCAATGTGTGCTACATTTACATTGCATGAGTCCAGAGCTAGAATAAAGAAGCATGCCACCTTTCCCTAAAGGATGCCATACGGCAATGTTATATGCCCATAAAAAATACTCTTTAAGCCTATGCAGCATCTGAGAAAAACAACCAAGGAAGCATTCATTGTTACGGTCACAGGTGTTTCAATGCAGGCATTCTTACACATAAATGGAATCTATTTTGTTGGTAAACACTGCAGCCTCGGCAAGTAGTTCTGTATGCATCTCAATTGGCCTGTAACCGGCATAGTGTTATGGTAAGGCCGAAGTAAAAGTTACCCCTTATACTGTATAATCGCCTTCACACAATGGGGCAGATGTATTAACCTGGAGAAGGGATAAAGAAGTGATAAACGCAAGGTGATAATGCACCAGCCAATCATTACGGATTCGAAAAAAAATGACAGGAGCTGACTGGCTGGTGCGTTATCACCTTGCTTTATCCCTTCTTTATCCCTTCTCCAGGCTTAATACATCTGGCCCACTATTTGGAACATGGAACTCTCTCTTATGATATAGGGTAGGATATCCAGCACAAATAGCCTGAGGGGTCATCAGATAAATCTAAACACCAGAATGATTACAGGAACCACTTTCTACACTATTACCCCTTTCACATCGCAAACCCGGGTCAGAGCCGGGATTTGAATACGGCTCTGACCCGGGTAAGAGACGTTCACATCGCAATATTGACCTGGGTTATTCCCGGGTTATTGCCGTGTTGGTATCTTTTTGCGCAACCCGCGTCAGCCATGTTAAAACCAGTGTGATGTCATTTTAAAAGGACCTGATTGGTTCCCAGTTTTCTACAAGAAAGGGAGGGGGCTGGGGAATGGTCACAGTGCAGCAATCATGCAACACATCGGCTTCTTCTTCCATCAGCAGCGGATTAGCCGCCATGGGTGTAGGCTCATCCACAAACAATGAGACGTGGCGGAGATGACCGTGCCTCTGGGGTCACTATAGGAGGAAGGGGTTCTGCAGCACAGGCCTGGCTAGTTTCAGCGGCAGCCAGACTGGTGGACAATGTCACAGGGCTGCTTAATGCGGTATGGCCAAATGCGTGGGAAGACAGCTCAAAATACTGCCAATCCATGCGGGCAGCACCACTGCGATTCCTATTGTGGTCGGTAACCTTGTGATATTGTTTCTTGAGTGCCTTCAACTTATTTCTTCCTCACCCCTGATCCACAGCAACTCCCTGACTTCCTCATCACTCCAGTTTGCCATGGCTAATGAGATCCAAAGGAGTAAAGAACTAGGTCCACAGGAGTGCAGAGAACTGTGCTAACTGCTTTCCAAACTTGTGCTCATAGTGCAGTACAGTAAACAGACCTCAGCTGACTGGAAACAGCCAATCAGCACTATTTCTTCAGAGGCGGGTCGAATATCCCGGGACTTTAGCTTTTTAGTGCACAATAATCCGGGTACGACACGTGTTTAACCATTCTTTTAACCCGGGTTGAAATACCGGGTTGGACGTCCCGGGATATTCAGTTTGGCGCTTTCACACCGCACCTCGACCCGGGTCGACTCTGCAACAACCCGGTAAAAAGCCAGGTTATTTTGGCGATGTGCAAGGGGTATATGATACAACAGTTCCTAACTTCTGTCTTCACTGGAAAAGCACACTGATCACTTCTAAACATCCATCTATAACCTAACTAGCATATACTGTAGATGGAAAACTACTATTCCCCAATCATAATATAATTTCTCATTTATACCTATTTAACCTTTCGGTCTCCACTTCAAACTCTCGGATTTTGCTCTCGGAGATGGCAGAACCATGGGAGTAAAGGGTCTGGAAGATCTCTTGTATGTTGGAGCAATCTTGTAAGGAATGTGCCAAGTGTTCAGCCACACTGCTAGATACCTGGAGAACATAATGTTTTATAGACCAGTAGAAATAATAAGATTTTACTTACCGGTAAATCTATTTCTCGTAGTCCGTAGAGGATGCTGGGGACTTAGTAAGGACCATGGGGAGATACGGGCTCCGCAGGAGACATGGGCACTTTAAGAAAGAATTTAGTTCCTGGTGTGCACTGGCTCCTCCCTCTCTGCCCCTCCTCCAGACCTCAGTTAGAGAACTGTGCCCAGAGGAGATGGACAGTACGAGGAAAGGATTTTTGTTAATCCAAGGGCAAGATTCATACCAGCCACACCAATCACACCGTATAACTTGTGATAACAATCCAGTAAACAGTATGACAATAACATAGCATCAGTTTACGCCCGATGCAACAATAACGTAACCCTTATTGAAGCAATAACTATATACAAGTATTGCAGTAGAAGTCCGCACTTGGGACGGGCGCCAGCATCCTCTACGGACTACGAGAAATAGATTTACCTGTAAGTAAAATCTTATTTTCTCTAACGTCCTAGAGGATGCTGGGGACTCCGTAAGGACCATGGGGATTATACCAAAGCTCCCAAACGGGCGGGAGAGTGCGGATGACTCTGCAGCACCGATTGAGCAAACATGAGGTCTTCCTCAGCCAGCGTATCAAACTTATAGAATTTTGCAAAGGTGTTTGTACCCGACCAAGTAGCAGCTCGACACAGCTGTAGTGCCGAGACGCCTCGGGCAGCCGCCCAAGAAGAGCCCACTTTCCTAGTGGAATGGGCCTTGATCGATTTAGGAAACGGCAATCCTGCCGTAGAATGCGCCTGCTGAATCGTGTTACAGATCCAGCGAGCAAGAGTCTGCTTTGAAGCAGGGCCGCCAAGCTTGTTGGCTGCATACAGAACAAACAGTGCTTCTGTTTTTCGGACTCTAGCCGTCCTGGCTACATAAATTTTCAAAGCCCTGACCACATCAAAGGACTCGGAATCCTCTAAATCCTGTGTAGCCACAGGCACCACAATAGGTTGGTTCATATGAAAGGATGAAAACACTTTTGGCAGGAACTGAGGACGTGTCCACAATTCCGCTCTATCCATATGGAAAACCAGATAGTGGCTTTTATGTGATAAAGCAGCTAATTCCGACACTCGCCTAGCCATAGCCAGGGCTAATAACATGACCACCTTCCAAGTGAGATATTTCAACTCCACCGTTTTCAGTGGTTCAAACCAGTGTGACTTTAGGAAGCCCAAGACCACATTAAGGTCCCAAGGCGCCACCGGAGGCACAAACGGAGGCTGAATATGCAGTACTCCCTTAACAAAAGTCTGAACTTCTGGGAGAGAAGCCAATTCTTTTTGAAAGAAACGGATAGGGACGAAATCTGGACCTTAATGGAGCCTAATTTAAGGCCCAAATCCACTCCAGTTTGTAGGAAGTGAAGGAAACGGCCCAGATGGAATTCTTCCGTAGGAGCATTCCTAGCCTCAGACCAAGAAACATATCTTCGCCATATACGGTGATAATGTTTTGCTGTTACTTCCTTCCTAGCCTTTATCAGCGTAGTGATAACCTCCACCGGAACACCTTATTCCGCTAGGATCCGGCGTTCAACCGCCATGCCGTCAAACGCAGCCGCGGTAAGTCTTGGAACAGACAGGGACTCTGTTGCAGTAGGTCCTGCCTTAGAGGAAGAGGCCACGGATCTTCCGTGAGCATTTCCTGCAGATCTGGATACCAGGTCCGTCGTGGCCAATCTGGAACAACGAGGATTGTTTGCACTCCTTTTCTTCTTACTATTCTCAACACCTTTGGTATGAGAGGAAGAGGAGGAAATACATAGACGGACCGGAATACCCACGGTGTCACGAGGGCGTCTACCGCTACTGCCTGAGGGTCTCTTGACCTGGCGCAATACCTCTGCAGCTTTTTGTTGAGGCGGGACGCCATCATGTCTATCTGTGGCAGTTCCCACCGACTCACAATCTATGCGAAGACTTCTGGATGAAGTCCCCACTCTCCCGGGTGTAGGTCGTGTCTGCTGAGGAAGTCTGCTTCCCAGTTGTCCACTCCCGGAATGAACACTGCTGACAGTGCACTTACATGATTCTCCGCCCAGCGAAGAATCCTGCTGGCTTCCGCCATTGCCGCTCTGCTCCTTGTGCCACCTTGGCGGTTTACATGAGCCACTGCGGTGATGTTGTCTGACTGGATCAGAACTGGTTGGTCGCGAAGTAAGGCCTCCGCTTGACGTAGGGCGTTGTATATGGCCCTTAGTTCCAGGATGTTGATGTGCAGACAAGTCTCTTGACTTGACCAAAGACCCTGGAAATTTCTTCCCTGTGTGACTGCTCCCCAACCGCGGAGGCTTGCGTCCGTGGTCACCAGGATCCAATCCTGAATGCCGAATCTGCGGCCCTCAAGAAGGTGAGCACTCTGCAGCCACCACAGGAGTGACACCCTGGCCCTGGGGGACAGGGTGATCAATCGATGCATCTGTAGATGTGATCCGGACCACTTGTCCAACAGATCCCATTGGAAAGTCCTCGCATGGAACCTGCCAAAGGGAATGGCCTCGTATGAGGCCACCATCTTTCCCAGGACTCGAGTGCAATGATGCACGGACACCTGTCTTGTTTTCAAAAGGTTCCTGACCAGAGTCATAAGTTCCTGGGCTTTTTCTATCGGAAGATAAACCCTTTTCTGGGTCGTGTCCAGAATCATGCCCAAGAAGGACAGACGAGTCGTAGGAACCAACTGCGACTTTGGGATATTGAGAATCCAGCCGTGTTGTTGTAACACTTTCAGTGAAAGAGATACGCTGTTCAGCAACTGCTCTCTTGATCTCGCTTTTATGAGGAGATCGTCCAAGTACGGGATAATTGTGACACCCTGCTTGCGCAGGAGCACCATCATTTCCGCCATTACCTTGGTGAAAATCCTCGGAGCCGTTGAGAGACCAAACGGCAACGTCTGAAATTGGTAATGACAGTCCTGTATCGCAAATCTTAGGTATGCCTGATGAGGTGGATAAATGGGGACATGAAGGTACGCATCCTTTATGTCCAGTGACACCATAAAATCCCCCCCTTCCAGGCTGGCGATGACCGTTCTTAGCGATTCCATCTTGAACCTCTTCAAGTATAGGTTCAGAGATTTTAAATTCAATATGGGTCTAACCGAACCGTCCGGTTTAGGAACCACAAACATGGTCAAATAATACCCCCTTCCCTGTTGAAGGAGGGGAACCTCGACCACTACCTGCTGAAGATACAATTTTTGTATTGCATTTAACACTATCTCCCTCTCTAGGGGGGAAGACGGTAGGGCCGATTTGAAAAACCGTCGAGGAGGCACCTTTTCGAATTCCAGCTTGTAACCCTGAGACACAATTTCTATTGCCCAGGGATCCACCTGGGTGTGAACCCACTTGTGGCTGAAATTCCGAAGACGCGCCCCCACTGGCCCCGACTCCGCCAGTGGAGCCCCAGCGTCATGCGGTGGATTTTGCAGAGGCCGGGGAGGACTTCTGTTCCTGGGAACTAGCTGTATTGTGCAGCTTCTTTCCTCTGCCCCTCCCTCTGGCAAGAAAGGACGCACCTCGGACTTTCTTGTTTCTTTGTGAACGAAAGGACTGCATTTGATAATGCGGTGCTCTCTTAGGCTGTGAGGGAACATAAGGCAAAGAATTTGACTTTCCAGCCGTAGCTGTGGAGACCAGGTCCGATAGACCTTCACCGAACAATTCCTCATCCCTGTAAGGTAAAACCTCCATATGCAATTTTGAGTCGGCATCACCTGTCCATTGCCGAGTCCACAGGACCCTTCTGGCAGAAATCGACATAGCGTTTATTCTAGAACCCAGCAGACTAATGTCTCTTTGAGCATCTCTCATATAAAGGACAGCGTCTTTAATATGCCCCAGGGTCAATAAAACAGTATCCCTATCTAGGGTATCAGACTCCTCTGATAAGGTATCAGTCCATGCCGCTACTGCACTACAGACCCAGGCCGACGCGATTGCCGGTCTGAGCAAGGTACCTGAATGTGTATAAATGGACTTCAGGGTACCCTCCTGTTTGCGATCAGCAGCATCCTTGAGGGTAGCCGTATCCTGGGACGGCAGGGCTACCTTTTTGGATAAGCGAGTTAAAGCTTTGTCCACCCTAGGGGAGGATTCCCATCGTAACCTGTCCGTTGGCGGGAAAGGATACGCCATAAGAATCCGTTTGGAAATCTGCAGTTTTTTATCTGGAGATTCCCAAGCTTTTTCACATAACTCATTCAGTTCGTGTGAGGGGGGAAAGGTTACCTCAGATTTCTTTCCCTTATACATATAAACCCTTGTGTCAGGGACAGGGGTTTCCTCTGTGATGTGCAAAACCTCCTTAATTGCTATAATCATATATCGGAGTGATTTAGCCAACTTTGGCTGTAACTTTGCATCATCGTAATCGACACTGGAGTCAGAATCCATGTCAATATCTTTGTCAACAATTTGGGATAGTGGGCACTTATGAGACCCTGACGGTCCCTGCGACATAGGATCAGGCACGCGTTGAGACCCTGACTGTCCCAATGCATCAGCCTTGTCTAATCTTTTATGCAAAGAATTAACATTATCATTTAAAACCTTCCACATATCCATCCAATCAGGTGTCGGCGCCGTCGGCGGAGACACCACATTCATTTGCTCCCGCTCCTCTCCCACATAGCCTTCCACATCAGACATGTCGACACAAGCGTACCGACACACCACACACACAGGGAATGTCCTTTCTGAAGACAGTTCCCCCACGAGGCCCTTTGGAGAGACAGAGAGAGAGTATGCCAGCACACACCCCAGCGCTATATAACCCAGGAATAACACAGTAACTTAATGTTAACCCAGTAGCTGCTGTTAATATACTTTTTTGCGCCTAATTATGTGCCACCCCTCTCTTTTCAACCCTCTTCTACCGTGTATCAGCAGGGGAGAGCCTGGGGAGCTTCCTCTCAGCGTGCTGTGGAGAAAAAATGGCGCTGGTGAGTGCTGAGGGAGAAGCCCCACCCCCTCGGCGGCGGGCTTCTGTCCCGTTTAAATTTTATTTCTTTGGTGGGGTCTCCTACATATATACAGTGCCCAGCTGTATATATGTGTTTATTTGCCAGAATGAGGTCCCAAATGCTGCCCAAGGCCCAGGCCCCCCCCCCCCCCCCCCCTGCGCCCTGCACCCTAACAGTGACTGGAGTATGTGTAGGTGTGTGGAGCAATGGCGCACAGCTGCAGTGCTGTGCGTTACCTCCAGTGAAGATCACAAAGTCTTCTGCCGCCTGTGAAGTCTTCTTGCTTCTCATACTCACCCGGCTTCTGTCTTCCGGCTGTGCGAGGGGGACGGCGGCGCGGCTCTGGGACGGACGGCGAGGGTGAGATCCTGCGTACTGATCTCTCTGGAGCTAATGGTGTCCAGTAGCCTAAGAAGCAGGACCTAGCTTCAGAGAGTAGGGCTGCTTCTCTCCTCTCAGTCCCACGATGCAGGGAGTCTGTTGCCAGCAGAGCTCCCTGAAAATAAAAAACCTAACAAAAAACTTTCTATCAGCAAACTCAGGAGAGCTCACTGAAAAGCAATCAGCTCCTCTGGGCTTAGAATCAAACTGAGGTCTGGAGGAGGGGCAGAGAGGGAGGAGCCAGTGCACACCAGGAACTAAATTCTTTCTTAAAGTGCCCATGTCTCCTGCGGAGCCCGTCTCTCCCCATGGTCCTTACGGAGTCCCCAGCATCCTCTAGGACGTTAGAGAAATATAGTTTAATAGAAAGAAAAGAAATATGACTATATTATAGCAAATTCTCCTCATACTCTCACCCCAATGCTGCTGATCTCTGAGCCCAGCACAGGCCTCTCTGATGAGGAGGACTCAGACCTGGTCTTAGACAACTTCACCCGCTCAGCAATCTGCAAAATATTTTACATATATTCCATTATTCATCAGCGTTACATGATTGGATCCAAGTGTAATGAAATAACATTTCATGACCTATTTTATGATTACTTCTTGGGATAGTATGTCATGAATTGCTCTTGCATTAAATGGTTTGCATGGATTCAACAGTGGTTGCTTTGGTTTTCTAATAGCAGTATAACAGTGAAAGAGAAGTATATTTATAGCATGAGATGAAACAGTAAAAACTATCTACATCTTCAATGTATACACATACAGATGTAGCCATGCTCATCTTACTGCGATGGGGCATGTTGAATCACGGCATGCTGCATGGCGTGCCAGGCTGCGACTATTCCTTTAGTAATTAATAAAGAGATTGCTGGCTGCGAATACTCCTGACACGCCATGCAGCAAGACGTAATCCAGCATGCCACATCGCAGTAATGAGCACGGCTACATCTGTATGAGGAGAGTATTCTCCAAGCTGTTAACATCATATAACGTTTCATTGGCAGATAGACATCAGATTAATCAATACTAATCAACCGTTAAAAAAAAAAATATATATATACATACATACATACACACCCCATCAGCCATAATATAAAAACCACTGACAGGTGAAGTGAATAACATTGATTTTCTCGTTACAATGGCACCTGTTAAGGGGTGAGATATATTACACTCAGTCCTTGAAGTTAATGCGTTGGAAGAAAGAAAAATATGCAAGTATAAAGGATCTCAACTACTTTGGCAAGGGCCAATTAGTGTTGGCTAGACAGCTAGTTCAGAGCATCTCCAAAACAGCAGGTCTTGCAGGGCGTTCCTGATATGCAGTGGTTAGTACATACCAAAAGTGGTCTTAGGAAAGACAACTGGTGAACTAGTGACAAGGTCATGGGTGCCCAATGCTTACTGATGTGTGTGGCGAGCGAAGCCTGGCCTATCTGGTCTGATACCACAGAAGAACTACACATTGCTGAAAAAGTAATCGCTGTCTATGAGATAAAGGTATCAGAACACACAGTGCATCACAGATTGCTGTGTATGGGGCTACAAAGCTGCAGACCAGTCAGAGTGCACATGCTATCCTCTGTCCACCACCGAAAATGCCTACAATGGGCATGTGAGCATCAGAACTGAGTCATGTAGCAATGGAAGAAGGTGATCTGGTCTGAAGAATCACATTCTCTTTTAAGTTATGTGGACAGCGTGGTACGTGGTGCCTTGTTTACCTGGCGAAGAGATGGCACCAGGATGAAGGCAAGCCAGTGAAGGCACGTTTATGTTCTGGGCAATACTCTGCTGGGAAACATTAAGCCCTGGCATTCATGTTCATGTCACTTTGACAAGTACTATCTACCTAAACATTGTTGTAGACCAAGTATACCCATTCATGGCAACGGTATTCCCTGATGACGGTGGCCTCTTTCATCGGGATAATCTGCCGTGCCACACTACAAAAATTGTTCAGGAATGATTCCAGATCTGATCGAGCATTTGTGGGATGAGCTGGTAAAACAAGTCCGAGCCATGGAGGCCCCATCTCGCAACTTGCAGGGCTTAAAGATCTGCTACTAACTTCTTAGTGGCAGATACCATAGGACACCTTCAAAGGTCATGTAAAGTCCATGCCTCGAGAGGTCAGAACTGTTTTGGTGTAACGAGGTGGCCTACATAATATTAGGCAGGTGGTTTTAAGGTTATAGGCTGGATGTATACATTCACACACACATACAATAGTATTGTGAACCCATCATTTACCAGGTAGCTTGCTATTTTCTCCTCCGGTCTGCCCACCTTCTATTAACGCCTTTTTCCAATGTCTTTGTCTATTCCTTTTTCTCTATCTCTTCTACCACTCACCATTCTGGCGTCTTTTTGACACATTTCTCAGTTTTGCCCTCATCTTGTATTCCATGTCTCTTTTTATGTTCCCCCCAATCCCTTGAGTCTTTCTCACTCACCCAGTGGAGGAAGGTGGAGGGCCCCAGGCACTTTCTCAGTCTCTCCAGTCTGGGACACACACACATACCAGGTGCAACCAGCAATAAATGGATGAATCCCTGTCTGCGTCAGCCCATACCACTGCAAGCGGGGCTGATGCAGGGACACTCCAGCAGATGTGAAGGAGTACTGTACATGTAACAGGGGCACAGGTGTATACAGAGTTCCTGGCTTGCCTCTTTTATAGCAGCTTCCCCTCTGGGATTCTGCTATGGTCTGCAGGTGCCTCAGCTGTCAGCAGAGGACGTACAAGTGATTGGTGTCCAGTGCACCTATGCTAGGCTTTCACCATACAGAATTATGTAACTGACATTATTGAGTGTGGCACACAAGCCTACCCTGGATGCTATTCTCTGTATTTGAGAGGTGAGTGCATTTTAACTTCAATATACTGGTGTGGTGAAGCATATACGCTAGTTTAGGAACTTGCAGGGATTAGGGAGCCCTTGGCACTGGGCTGCAAGCTTAAATGTTCTGATCAAAATATAAACAAAATACCCATGCTTTTATACGCTAGATACACATATTTGCAGTGCTGTTAGATGCAGGCAACAGTCTTTCCATTTTGTATACATGTACCAAGCATGGGCATATATATTCCTGTATTATAGGTTTTCTTTCACATTTGTTAAATAATGGCAAAATAAGTTGTTTTTTTATAAATCTATTTCTAGTTTTGAAATTCACTGATAGCTCCCCTTTATGTATGAATAGAAAGATGTACAGTTTAATAATCTTATAAAGTAAAAGCCCAGCTATCATACACGATTTAAACTGAATACATTACATCAAATGTCTTGCATAATTCATAAGAGTTTGGACATCCTTGCTGCGACAAGGTTTCTGCCCATTACGCTGTAACACGGAGGGCATGGTATCCTGCTGGGGTGGGTAGACTCTGCTCTCCCATTAGGTCATGGCTGCAGAGCAGCTAATCACACAGACTCGTCTCTGGCGGCGCCACTAGCAGACGCACATATCTCACCTTCGCTATGGGAATGTCATTACTGCTGCTGCTTGTGCTCAGCTCCCCAGTGCTTGGGTTCACCGGTCTACTTGCAGAAGTGAGCCGACTAGGACTGGAGGGACCTGTTGCCTGGACACTCTGCAGCCGGGTCTGCAGCTCTCGCACCTGAAATAAGACATGTTATATTGTTCAAGTTCAAGAAAATGTTGAAACTCATAGCAGTACAGTAATAAAAAGAAAAAAAGAAAAATGATGTGACTAGAATCAATACTCCTGTAAAGACTCTGCAGGG
Organism: Pseudophryne corroboree; assembly: GCF_028390025.1. Classification (NCBI taxonomy): domain Eukaryota; kingdom Metazoa; phylum Chordata; class Amphibia; order Anura; family Myobatrachidae; genus Pseudophryne; species Pseudophryne corroboree. The sequence continues at coordinate 233,963,889 of NC_086444.1, forward strand.
AATATAAAAATATCTGAATAATAGGTTAAACAAAAAAAAAAGGAGTAAATACTCACTGATTTGATAAACATCTCAAACTAATACATAAGAATGACAAAATTCAATACAATAATTGCCTTTAATATATATTTCTCGCTTCATTAAAAATGTTTAAATGCAAATTCAAAAACCATAAAATGGCACTTTATCTAAAGTTATTCATATGACTTCTATTTGTTTAGGAATTGAAACAGTATAGGAATAATAAACAATATAGGAATAGTTGAGAGTTCTAATCAGTGACATAGGCGAGGAGGGGAGAGGTTGGGGATGTGGTGCAAAAATGTTAAATACTATCGCGTATCAGAGATAGGCCCCATTTTCAACTACTTTAACAAGTGAGGTAATTATACTGCTGCTGCATCGGTGCGCTGTGATTGGCTCCATCCCCATACCTCCCGTACTGCATCTCTCCACTCCTGGAAGACCGATGTAACCTGATTGAAGGAGCCATTATCTCATGACCTCATGGCTCCACTTCAGTGAAGAGTAGCCTCCTCCTGTCCCCATGTGCCAGGTGGGTGGTGGTTAGAGGATGGGGGACTTTAGTGTTAGGGTGCGCTGGTGGAGTGCTGGTGAGGATGGGGGCACAGATGAGAGGAGGGCGGCGATGGTGAGAGGATGAGCGCACAGATGAGAGAAAGAGGGGCAATGGTGAGTGGATGTGGACACTGGTGAGAGGATGAGAGCACTTGTGAGGCGCGGGGGGACGGGACCTGTGAGAGCGGTGATGCTGCTGAGAGGATGAGGGTGCTGGTGAAAAGGGTGATGCTGCTGCGAGGATGAGGGCGCTGGTGAGAGAGAGGCAGCTCTAGTGAGGAGTGGGGATGCTGATGAGAGGAGGTGGCGCTGATGAGAGGGCGGATGCATGCAGGAGTATTAGTGCTCTGGTTAGAGGAAGGGACCCTGGTGAGAGGATGAGAGCCTTTGTGAGAATGTGGGAGGGCACCGGTGAGAGGGTTGATGCTGCCGAGAGGAAGGCACACTGGTGAGAGGTAGAGGGGGGATGCTAGTGAGAGTATGGGTGCGCTGAATAGAGGAGATGGGCCGTTGGTGAGAGGATGAGAGTGATGGCGCTGGTGAGAGGAAGTGGAGACACTGGGGAGATGAGGGGGTGCTGGTGATGGTGGAGTCTCCTTTGGGCCTTGCACACAGTCCTATTCATTTTTTTTTTTAAACAACCCTGGGCACCACTCAGTGCAGGGCCATCTGGAGGCTGTCTAATGTGTATTTTTGTGCTGGGTGCCAGTCTGAGAATGTGATACTTGTGGGGATAGGCGGTTTAATGTGTACAGTTTAGGAAAGTTAATAGGTAGAAAGGGGAAAGTAGGTTTTATTATGGGGATGAAGGTGTTAATGGGGTAATTATTTAACAGAGATAAGATAAAGGGGTTAATGCTTTTACTGGGGTTAATTAAGGCAAAGGGTTTTCTTTATGAGGTAATGAGGGAGTTAATGAAAATTAACTAAATTGACGATGCGGGGACTAATTAGTGGTTAGGATGAGGGAGTCAATGATACAACCACTTTGTTGCAGATGAGTCCAACTCGTCATCCACATGTACTGTATACTAAAACTGCGGATGACGTGTGGAATTCATTATCCACTCTCCTGCAAGTCCGTCATCAACAAAATTGCTTAGTGCTCCAGAAAAACAAATATTTTAGATGGGGAAGGGCACGTGTCTAGGGAAGCCAAACCCGGGCCATTTTTTCAATCCCGGGTATCGGGATTGAAAAATGGTCAATCCCGGGATTCCCGGGATTGGCTTTAGACTGTGTCTGGCCGTCGCCCCCGCCCCTCCCTATCCGCCCTGCAGACATAAAAAAATCCTACAAACCTGCACAGCGAGGTAGCGGGTGAGGAGGATTCGGCGGGTGAGTGCTGGGGAGCCTGGAGGAGGCGGCGGGTGAAGTCCGCAGTACTTTACGGCTCTGCGGCTGCTGACAGCACAGGTCACGCTGCGCAGGGGGAGACGGGAGGAGGGAGCCAGGCAGCATCTGACGTCCTGAGGACGTTCAACGCTGATTCCTCAATCCCCGGGATTGGAGCTTCCAATCCCGGGATTGAATCCCGGCCGTTTTTGGGCCTAAATCCCGGGATCCCGCCAATCCCGGGATTGGCCTCCCTACACGTGTCCTATCTTCCCCATACTGGCATGCACACACGTGGGGGCACCCTGTCTTGAAAGAGAGGTGTCTCCTCTTTCAAACGATGTGCCTCGTTAGTAGTGATTACCAGACAATAATGGAAGGATACACAAAATAATTTTCTTCTCACATGGCGGGGGGGGGGGGTTTCATTCTCCCGCATCTGATGTCAAATAAAAAACAGTGGTGTCTCGTTTAATGAGGTAGGTTGTCTAGATTATAAAATGCTATGCCTTATTGGGCTACCATACTCCTCTTCCTATACATAGGAAGCATTTAAATCGCGACAGTGAAATAAAAAAATTTCAAGTGCAGTTTTTGTTTTGGTGAAAACCAACCTAAGAATCCCACTTTTTACTAGTTTGGAAAGCTGGATTACTAGCAAAACAAGAACCAAAGTATTTGTGTTTTATATGAGACGGACAAAAATAAAAATATAAAAATCATGTTTGGTCCCCTTTCCTAAAATTTCAATTAAAAAAATAAATACATTTTGGTCATTTGATTAAAAACAGTTTTTTTTTCATGTTAGATTGAGTAAAAAAAGACAACAAGGTATAAATTGTGTGGGTACTGCATAAAAAAAAACCAGTAGATATTGATGTTAGAATCTGACAAGTTCAAATGTGAAAAAAAATGACCTCAGCACAGGTGTGAGAAAACTCTCAGCAGAGAAGGGGTTGTCATTTGGATGCAAATAATGTATTTAGATGAGGAGATATGAATTTTGAAACATTTGGCCTAATGCGACTATTTTTCCAACTTTGCTCCCCCTGATATCAAAGCTGGCTACACCACTGATTCTAATACCAATTCAGCGGTCATTACAAAATCTTAGGTATAATAGCGAATATCGCACCTACTTCTGAAAATTATTAAAGGTGATAAAAGTCACCTCAGAGCATGTTGCCTACTCTCCCGGCTGGGAGACTCACGGAAATCAAGTGGCCCTCCCGGCCACCCAGAAAAGTGGACAAGTCTCCTGGAATCTGGCTGCACCCACCACTTACCCCGGCGATTACGCGATTCACGCTGAATTGTGTCATCATAGTCACGCCCCGCACTGTGCAACGCCGGTAATATTGGAATCGCGGAAAATACGCCCTTGGACCGGCCTCATTTGATTTGCTGCACTTCTGCCCTGCCCCCTAAGACTTGTTACACCCTTACACTGCTCCGTGCTATGCTCACCTGGCTGACCTCTTCCGGAATACACAGCCAGAACGTTGGCGACTATGCCTCAGAGACCTGTATAAGGGTACTTTATGCTTTTATATAGTCACATAATCCTTGTCAGGGGCGGATCCAGAAGAAAATGATAGGGGGGGCACCATGGAAGGGGCAAGTACATTTGCGTGCGGCTTCGGTGCATGTGAGGTGGCGCTTCTTATACAATGCCCACAGTTGTAGCGCTCATTATGCAATGTCCACTGTACTGGTAGTGCCCCTTATATAGACCCCATAGTAGTGGTGCCCCTTATGCAATGCCCGTATTGCCCCCAGTAGTAATGCCCCCAGTCATTTAGCGCCCTAGTAGTTATGCCCCCAGTGGTAATGCCCCTGCAGTTATGACCCCAGTAGTTTACCCCCGCCCCCTTTAGTTTAGCCTCCCAGTGGTAATGCCCCCAGTAGTTTGCCTGCTTGTAGTTTAGCCACCAGTAGTAATGCCCCCCTGTAGTTTGCCCCATTGTAGTTTAGCCCCTGTAGTAATGCCCCCTTGTAGTTTAGTCCCCAGTAGTAATGCCCCCAGTAGTTTGGCCCCTGTAGTTATCCCCCAGTAGTTTGGCTCCTGTAGTTATGCCCCCAGTAGTTTGTCCCCCCTGTAGTTTAGCCCCTAAGTAGTATTGCCCCTGTAGTTAAGCCGCTAGTAGTAATGCCCCTGTAGTTACGCCGCCAGTAGTAATGCCCTCCTGTAGTATGCCCCCAGTAGTTAGCCCCTTTGTAGTTGGCCCCCAGTAGTTTGCCCCCAGTAGATGCCCCCCAGTAGTTTGTCCCCAGTAATAATGTCCTCCAGTAGTTTGCCCCCAGTAGTAATGACCCCTAGGAGTGTTCCCCCAATAGATGACCCCCCCCCGTAGTAATGCCCCCAGTAGATGCCCCCCAGTAATAATGCCCCCAGTAGATGGCCCCCAGTAAAAATGTCCCCCAGTAGCTGCCCTCAGTAGTAATGCCCCCAATAGATGACCCCCAGTAGTAATGCCCCCAGTAGATGCCCCCCAGTAGTTTGCCCCCAGTAGTAATGCCCCCCCCAGTAGTAATGCCCCTTGTTGATGCCCCCAGTAGTAATGTCCCCCCGTAGTTTGCCCCCAGTAGATGCCCCCGCTGCACTAAGGAAGAAAAAAAAACATCATACTTACAGAACACCGTTCCCGCTTCCAGACCGCTGTAGTCCTCCTCTTGGCGTCCGCTCCTCAGTCAGCACTATGAGAGAGACGTCATGACTGACGTCTCTCCCATAGCGCACGCCGCACAGTGACAGCGCCGGAAGCCGGAGCTCAGTACTCAGCTGCTGCCTCCGGCTGCCACTGTGCAGGGAGACGGGCGCCCGCTGGTAACACAATCTCAGCGGGCGCCCGTCATCTCCCTGTGCAGCACCGGGAGGGGACGGAGGCCACAAATGACAGGGGGGGCACGGGCCCGAGTGCCACCCACCTGGATCCGCCACTGACCCTTGTAATTACTCCACAATCTAATTTATGGAGAGAATTACATAAAGTATCCATCCATTTTCTCCTGACAATCCCCACTCTGGCTCCCCATATTCTCACCTCTGGACTACCCCACTACATCTCTGCCTCCTCTCACTTTTACACTCCCTCCTGTCCTCTCTCACAGATTACTGCTGCCTCGACTCCCCAGTGATAACCACAATCCCACCATTGCTTCCATTATACACCTCTACAACCGATCAGACTGTTCACCAACCTCCAAAGCTTTAAATGCTTCTTAGTAAACCACTTCTTCAAATCCTTCCTGCCCCCTGACTATACATTCCAGCCAGCCGTGTCCCCTAGAAAATTATATGTATTTTACAGGCCGACACATAAAAATACAGTCTGATCACGCATTTACAATGACCATCTCTCAGAAAAAGCATCAATTACAGTTATGTCCCGCATTCATAACAGATGTATTGGGGCAATGTCCTGATCCCCTGACGGTTGTTTTGGGCAATCGTAAATATCAAACATGTTTAAACATCCCGATTCCCCGATCCCGACCAATCGACACATTAACATTTTTAACACGTTTAATTTCCCTAATTTCCCGACGTATTGCCACTCATCGCTGGCCGCCAATCAGCAGGTCGGGGAATTGAAGGCCATTAGTCAATCACAACAAAGTGAAAAAATTCACACACTTAAGGGGGGTACATACGGAGAGATCAGTGCTTAAATTCTAAGCAATTTGACTAGATTGCTTAGAAGTTAAGCACTGATCTCTCCGTATGTACCGCCCACACCGATAGCGATGCGCGGCTCCGTGCGTCGCTATCGCCAGTGCTAGATTGGCCTGCATGCAGGCTCAATCTAGCAAATCACTCATTTCACCCGCTGGGTGAAATGAGCGTCCCCCCCATCCGTCCCCCTCGCTCAGCACACATCGCGCTGTGCTGAGCAGGGGGGAGAGATGTGTGCTAAGCGGTCTGTGTTAAGATCGCTCAGCACACATCTCTCCCGTCAGTAGTGGCTTTTAAGGTGCATACACACTGGGCGTTTTTGCCCAGCGTGTATGCATAGCGATGATCGCCGACATTGCTGGGCTGAAAATCGCTCAAAGCATACACACTGAGCGATTTTCCCCCTGCCCAGCGATGTCAGCGGGGGTGAACGGCTTTCCATAGCAGGACGCAATGGAAAGCCGTCCACCCCTCCAATCATCTGCTGGTAATACCAGCAGATGAGTCGTGGCTGCCCGTGATGAAGCGGGAGCGCGCATTACGGTTCATCGCCGGGGCATACACACTGGGCGGTTTTGAGCTGAAAGCAACCTCAAAACACCAAAAGTGAGCTGCTTTCAGCTCAAAATCGCTCCAGTGTGTATGGGCCTTTAAATCAAACATAAACAAAACAAATATATGTATTTTAGGCACCATACTACAAAAAGGATATCCTAGAGCTAGAAAAGGTTCAGAGGCGGGCGACCAAACTAACTGGGGGCATGGAGACGCTGGAATAGGAGGAAAGGCTTGCAAGGCTAGGCATATTTACACTGGAAGGGAGTAGACTAATAGGAGACATGATCAACATCTACAAATATATAAGGGGACAATACACAGAGCTTGCGCAGGACCTGTTTCTGGTAAGATCAGCACAGAGGACACACGGACACTCGCTTAGGTTAGAGAAGATTCCACACAAAGTGGCGAAAAGGTTTTTTCACAGTAAGGACAATACGTGTTTGTAATTCCCTGCCTGAGAGAGTTGTAATGGCGGACTCAGTCAACACCTTTAAGAATGGGTTAGATAAATTCCTAATGGATAAGGATATCCAGGGTTATAGTGCGTAGTCACGCACTATAGTTATTAAAAAAAAAGGGGAATAAAACACAACGGCTGACATCGGCATCAGACAAGATGTAGTCCAAAAATAATACTGCACAGAAGACCACAAATAGGTTGAACTCGGTGGACAACTCTCTTTTTTCAACCTTAGATACTAAGTTACTATTCACAGACCAATGAAAACGTTTACTAACCATAGAAGTTAAGAGCACCTGATACAACTGCTGACTGCTGTGAGAAAATGTAATAATCATGAAACATCTGTACTGTAGTTACGAGTTGATGCGATTGTCAGTGCATGTACAAACAGGTCACACAGGTGCATGCCACATGAATAGTTATAGTCTCTGTGACTGAGAACGGATCGCAGTGCATTTTTGTTTTATGGTATGAACTTTGTTTTTATAGGTTTTGTAAAGTATGATATAATACAATTAAAAAAAATGCATAATGCACATGACAAAAATAAAGCATAACAAATAATTTTTAGTCCCACATTTATGCTTTGTGACGGTTTGCATTTCAGTTTGCCATTTTAAAACTGCTATGGATAAAAGAGGGATGAGGGGTGTTCCATTATTGTGGCCTCCTGCTCACCCCCTCCTCCAGTGACTACAGCCCTTATAAAAATGGCGGGGTGGAGGAGCCTTGGGATTCTATGAGAGTAGTGGCATATTAGTACAGGGGATAATGCAGACTGCCATGCACTTTTGCCTGTTCCTATAATTGGCACTGATTTTCTGAATAAATTAACTTGGGCTCCATTAAGCTAATTGGTGAAACAGATTTATGCTACATTAAGCAGACCAAGTTTAATTAGCTCAAAATGTCAATGCCAAATAGAAAAACAGAAAAATATTAGAAAAAAAAGTGTACAGGTTGGAACGTATGAGTTGCAGACCACTGATGCACACATTAATATACACAGGCGCATACATACAATAAACGGGGATCGACATACTTGCTCACACATAACCACTAGGGGCGGGATGTAATGGCATCAGAGATCGCCGGAGGTGAGGGATGCCGGATGATCGCGGATATTTTTTTTAAAGGGGCAATCACTTACAAAGCATTGTTTTGCCTTGTAAGTGATTGCCCTTTTAACAAAAAATGTCCAAGATTGGCCAGTATCTCGCACCTCCGGCGATCTCTGACGCCATTACATCCCGACGCATTACTGTGACATTGGTCTTAGATATGTCCTCTGTGTCATAGACAGACAGATTCTGTCTATCATTCTTATTTTCTACATGAAATGGTTGCTTAGGTCAATTATATGAGGTGGTAATTGCTGTGGGATTAGAACCCACATTTTCTGAAATGTGTATATTTCAGATTTAAAGACATGACAACTTCACCTACTAATAGTTAATAACAATACCAAGTTTGACTTTAATGATATTAATATGTATGTGTGCCTGTCTGCCATTACACATGAATATCACTTTTATCATTACCGTCTTGTTTTTCCAAACCCTAATTAACCTTGTATGATTCTTTCAATGGTCGGCACTTGCTGCACAAACTAATGAATAGTCAGCGCATAATGAGAGAATATGATTGCATTAGCAGACACATGTTTGTGGAAAGCAGAATACGAATCAAATGCGTTTCAGATACCCCCTGACACAATACAGATAAGGAGATAGAAACAAAACACCAAGGTAGCACCCCAAGCAATTAGCCAGGCTTCAGTCTCTGATTAGAATTACAGCTCCTGACTCTGCACTTGTGTGTACCTTCACCTCTCATCAGTCACATGAACCCCCGTGATAAGAGACTGGCAGGCATCCAGCAATCTCCTCCTAAGGAGCTGTGACTGATGACAAGCTGAATACACGCTAATCTCATAAGTAATGGATCACTGCCATGGAACAGAAAAAGGGAACTTTCAAATGGATATTAATAGATACTGTAGGTGTAGGGTACATACACGTATGCACACACACATACACATATAGACATACGCACATATACATAAATACATTTCAGTACGAGTGTGTAAATATACAGTGCATATTAATACACAGTGTTCACGCTAGGCTGTTTTAGCAGAGTGCTGCTCCCTTCCAAATTTTTAAAGGGCAAAATGCACCCTGCCCGTTTAGTGGCACCCTGCTAAAACAGCCGCATGTGCATGGCATCTATTCACATTAAAGGAAGAGCTTGGGGGAAGCCCAGCATGCACGCTTTCATCAGTGACACCAATGGCTGGGGCATGCACCCATTAGTGATGCCGACGTGGCTGTGCCCCCTTCCCAGCAGGCCACACCCACTTATTGTACGTGCGTGCCACCAATGTACTACCCCTGTGCCCTGCCCGCATCCTAGCTGGATCACTAATATAGCTGAAAATTGGGAAAACGTATCCCGGTATGACAAATCACTATTTCTGTTACAGCAAATGCATCGAATTTAATGGTTCAGGCTGCTGGTGGTGGAGTAATAGAGTGGGAAATGTTTTGCTGGCTCTTATTAGGCTAATTTAAACAAATTGATCCTCCTTTAAATGTCACAGTGTACCTGAATATTGTTGCTGACCATACGCATGTTTCTATGGTCAAAGTCTACCCATCTTCTAATGTCTACTTCCAACAGGATAACACTGTGGGGGAGATGTTCCAAATCCTCTGAAGAGTGTAGAAGTTGCCCATAGCAACCAATAAGCTTCTACCTATCTATTTATAGAATGTACTTGATGAATGCTAGCTTGAAGCTGATTGTTTACTATGGGCAACTTCTTCACTTCTCTTTAGAAGATATGATACATTTCCCTCCATGTCACAAAGCACACATCATCTCAGGCTGGCTTCATTAACATTACATGACTTCCGTGTACTCCACTGTTCTCTCCAGTGATTATGTAGCCAACAAATCTGGCACATGCTTTCATGGCAACATGGAGTGGTAGCCGGGTTGCACATCCTACCCAATGGCTCCCATCACAGTCCCGGGACATTCCACCAGGAAACGAAGACCACTGTGCCAGGAACATGGGCTAAGTATAGTGTGGAGGTATATATATATATATATATATATATATATATATATATATACACACACACACACACACACACATATATATATATATACACACATACATATATATATATATATATATACACACACACACACACATATATATATATATACACACTCACACATAATAAATATGGGATCCGGTCTCTAGGTCCACAGTAACAAGGTCGACCACTATTGGTCAACAGTTACTAGGTCGACAGGGTCTCTAGGGCGACATGTTCTAGGTTGACAGGTCAAAAGGTCGACATGAGTTTTTCACAATTTTTTTCTTTTTTTTTTTAAACTTTTTCATACTTAACGATCCACACGGACTACGATTGGGAATAGTAACTGCCCGAGCGAAGCGAACCATGCGAGGGGACACGGTGCACTAATTGGGGTTCCTAGTCACTGTACGGAGAAAACGACACCACATACATATATATATATATATATATATACACACACACACATATATATATATACACTCACACATAATAAATATGGGATCCTGTCTCTAGGTCCACAGTAACTAGGTCGACCACTATTGGTCAACAGTTACTAGGTCGACAGGGTCTCTAGGGCGACATGTTCTAGGTTGACAGGTCAACATGAGTTTTTCACAATTTTTTTCTGTTTTTAAAAAACTTTTTCACACTTAACGATCCACACGGACTACGATTGGGAATAGTAACTGCCCGAGCGAAGCGAACCATGCGAGGGGACACGGTGCACTAATTGGGGTTCCTAGTCACTGTACGGAGAAAACGACACCACAAAAAAAAAAAAAAAAAAAAAAACTTTTTTTTGACCTGTCGACCTAGACCCTGTCGACCTAGTTACTATCGACCTTATATACCACACCCAATATATATATATAAATAATCATTATATATATATTTTATACACATACTTTTGTGCTAGACTATGTGAGCAGGTATTCATAGGTCGCATTTAAAAAAACCTAATCAGCCTGTCTGTCTGCCATTACATTATTCTCCCGGCAGGCCTGGAGGTTCTGATGTGGCGGGGAGATAGCATTTATTTTAACTGTGACCAAGTGCTTGTCAGCTGCATTTCATTCTAGTATCTGCTTGATCCATTAATACCTTAAAGTTTCTCTGGCCTTAGGATATTTTCACACTGGTGACAATTTAAAATTGACACAAAAATATGATCTTTCTTTCTGAAGGTTGTGTCAGCTTTCAGCGCTTTTTTAATACACAAAATAAATATTTCAAATCAATTGTATGTGCAATTAAAAGTTTTTTTTAATCATTATATTATGGGGGGAAATTCAATTATCTGCAGTAAATTACCACGGATGAAAAAAGGGTGGTAGCCTCAGGATTTAATGCTTGAGTCTATTCAATTCCAGACCCTTTTTCACCCAAGCCCCTTGTTAACATCCGTTAACATGTTATTGGGCGTTTACACACAGAATCAGTAAAAAGTTCACCAATTGGTGTGTTAACAGGGTCGAGACACCCATTAACCCCCTAATTATCTGGGATTTTTTCACGTCTGTTCAAATGCGTAAAAAAATCTCTTATAAGAGCTGCCGGTGAGCTGCATTCAGGGCAAACCTGTATATGAATTAGTGCATTTTATTTATTTATTTATTTGTTTATACTATGATTACCATAATTACCATGTCACTGCATATGCATAGTTAAAAAGTGAAGACAAATACAGACAGAGAATGGGAAATAGACACTGGTCCATTTTCACAGGCAGGTTAAGTCAATGAAACAGCCCCCGGAACAGTGTATGCAGTTATATTCCAAATTCAGTCACTAGCTCCAAGTCATACAGTATATAATAAGAATTTACTTACCGATAATTCTATTTCTCGTAGTCCGTAGTGGATGCTGGGAACTCCGTAAGGACCATGGGGAATAGCGGCTCCGCAGGAGACTGGGCACAAAAGTAAAAGCTTTAGGACTACCTGGTGTGCACTGGCTCCTCCCCCTATGACCCTCCTCCAAGCCTCAGTTAGGATACTGTGCCCGGACGAGCGTACACAATAAGGAAGGATTTTGAATCCCGGGTAAGACTCATACCAGCCACACCAATCACACCGTACAACCTGTGATCTGAACCCAGTTAACAGCATGATAACAGAGGAGCCTCTGAAAAGATGGCTCACAACAATAATAACCCGATTTTTGTAACAATAACTATGTACAAGTATTGCAGACAATCCGCACTTGGGATGGGCGCCCAGCATCCACTACGGACTACGAGAAATAGAATTATCGGTAAGTAAATTCTTATTTTCTCTGACGTCCTAGTGGATGCTGGGAACTCCGTAAGGACCATGGGGATTATACCAAAGCTCCCAAACGGGCGGGAGAGTGCGGATGACTCTGCAGCACCGAATGAGAGAACTCCAGGTCCTCCTCAGCCAGGGTATCAAATTTGTAGAATTTAGCAAACGTGTTTGCCCCTGACCAAGTAGCTGCTCGGCAAAGTTGTAAAGCCGAGACCCCTCGGGCAGCCGCCCAAGATGAGCCCACTTTCCTTGTGGAATGGGCTTTTACAGATTTTGGCTGTGGCAGGCCTGCCACAGAATGTGCAAGCTGAATTGTACTACAAATCCAACGAGCAATAGTCTGCTTAGAAGCAGGAGCACCCAGCTTGTTGGGTGCATACAGAATAAACAGCGAGTCAGATTTTCTGACTCCAGCCGTCCTGGAAACATATATTTTCAGGGCCCTGACTACGTCCAGCAACTTGGAGTCCTCCAAGTCCCTAGTAGCCGCAGGTACCACAATAGGCTGGTTCAAGTGAAACGCTGAAACCACCTTAGGGAGAAATTGAGGACGAGTCCTCAATTCTGCCCTGTCCGTATGAAAAATTAGGTAAGGGCTTTTATAGGATAAAGCCGCCAATTCTGAGACACGCCTGGCTGAAGCCAGGGCTAACAGCATTACCACTTTCCATGTGAGATATTTTAAGTCCACAGTGGTGAGTGGTTCAAACCAATGTGATTTTAGGAACCCCAAAACTACATTGAGATACCAAGGTGCCACTGGAGGCACAAAAGGAGGCTGTATATGCAGTACCCCCTTGACAAACGTCTGAACTTCAGGAACTGAAGCCAGTTCTTTCTGGAAGAAAATCGACAGGGCCGAAATTTGAACCTTAATGGACCCTAATTTTAGGCCCATAGACAGTCCTGTTTGCAGGAAATGCAGGAAACGACCCAGTTGAAATTCCTCTGTAGGGGCCTTCCTGGCCTCACACCACGCAACATATTTACTAGAGATGAGCGGGTTCGGTTTCTCTGAATCCGAACCCGCCAGAACTTCATGTTTTTTTTCACGGGTCCGAGCGACTCGGATCTTCCCGCCTTGCTCGGTTAACCCGAGCGCGCCCGAACGTCATCATGACGCTGTCGGATTCTCGCGAGGCTCGGATTCTATCGCGAGACTCGGATTCTATATAAGGAGCCGCGCGTCGCCGCCATTTTCACACGTGCATTGAGATTGATAGGGAGAGGACGTGGCTGGCGTCCTCTCCGTTTAGAATAGATTAGAGAGACACTTGATTTACTAATTTTGGGGAGCATTAGGAGTACTCAGTACAGTGCAGAGTTTTGCTGATAGTGACCACCAGTTTTATTTATAATCCGTTCTCTGCCTGAAAAAAGCGATACACAGCACACAGTGACTCAGTCACATACCATATCTGTGTGCACTGCTCAGGCTCAGGCCAGTGTGCTGCATCATCTATTATCTATATATAATATTATATATATCTGTCTGACTGCTCAGCTCACACAGCTTATAATTGTGGGGGAGACTGGGGAGCACTACTGCAGTGCCAGTTATAGGTTATAGCAGGAGCCAGGAGTACATAATATTATATTAAAACAGTGCACACTTTTGCTGCAGGAGTGCCACTGCCAGTGTGACTAGTGACCAGTGACCTGACCACCAGTATATATAATATTAGTAGTATACTATCTCTTTATCAACCAGTCTATATTAGCAGCAGACACAGTACAGTGCGGTAGTTCACGGCTGTGGCTACCTCTGTGTCGGCACTCGGCAGCCCGTCCATAATTGTATATACCACCTAACCGTGGTTTTTTTTTCTTTCTTTATACATACATACTAGTTACGAGTATACTATCTCTTTATCAACCAGTCTATATTAGCAGCAGACACAGTACAGTGCGGTAGTTCACGGCTGTGGCTACCTCTGTGTCGGCACTCGGCAGCCCGTCCATAATTGTATATACCACCTAACCGTGGTTTTTTTTTCTTTCTTTATACATACATACTAGTTACGAGTATACTATCTCTTTATCAACCAGTCTATATATTAGCAGCAGACACAGTACAGTGCGGTAGTTCACGGCTGTGGCTACCTCTGTGTCGGCACTCGGCAGCCCGTCCATAATTGTATATACCACCTAACCGTGGTTTTTTTTTCTTTCTTTATACATACATACTAGTTACGAGTATACTATCTCTTTATCAACCAGTCTATATATTAGCAGCAGACACAGTACAGTGCGGTAGTTCACGGCTGTGGCTACCTCTGTGTCGGCACTCGGCAGCCCGTCCATAATTGTATACTAGTATCCAATCCATCCATCTCCATTGTTTACCTGAGGTGCCTTTTAGTTGTGCCTAGTAAAATATGGAGAACAAAAATGTTGAGGTTCCAAAATTAGGGAAAGATCAAGATCCACTTCCACCTCGTGCTGAAGCTGCTGCCACTAGTCATGGCCGAGACGATGAAATGCCAGCAACGTCGTCTGCCAAGGCCGATGCCCAATGGCATAGTACAGAGCATGTCAAAACCAAAACACCAAATATCAGTAAAAAAAGGACTCCAAAACCTAAAATAAAATTGTCGGAGGAGAAGCGTAAACTTGCCAATATGCCATTTACCACACGGAGTGGCAAGGAACGGCTGAGGCCCTGGCCTATGTTCATGGCTAGTGGTTCAGCTTCACATGAGGATGGAAGCACTCAGCCTCTCGCTAGAAAACTGAAAAGACTCAAGCTGGCAAAAGCACCGCAAAGAACTGTGCGTTCTTTGAAATCCCAAATCCACAAGGAGAGTCCAATTGTGTCGGTTGCGATGCCTGACCTTCCCAACACTGGACGTGAAGAGCATGCGCCTTCCACCATTTGCACGCCCCCTGCAAGTGCTGGAAGGAGCACCCGCAGTCCAGTTCCTGATAGTCAGATTGAAGATGTCAGTGTTGAAGTACACCAGGATGAGGAGGATATGGGTGTTGCTGGCGCTGGGGAGGAAATTGACCAGGAGGATTCTGATGGTGAGGTGGT
The DNA here is from genome assembly GCF_028390025.1 of Pseudophryne corroboree. Lineage (NCBI taxonomy): Eukaryota > Metazoa > Chordata > Amphibia > Anura > Myobatrachidae > Pseudophryne > Pseudophryne corroboree. The sequence continues at coordinate 233,978,917 of NC_086444.1, forward strand.
TTGTTTAAGTCAGGCACCCGGGGAGACACCTGTTGTCCGTGGGAGGAATATGGCCGTTGACATGCCAGGTGAAAATACCAAAAAAATCAGCTCTTCGGTGTGGAGGTATTTCACCAGAAATGCGGACAACAGGTGTCAAGCCGTGTGTTCCCTTTGTCAAGCTGTAATAAGTAGGGGTAAGGACGTTAACCACCTCGGAACATCCTCCCTTATACGTCACCTGCAGCGCATTCATAATAAGTCAGTGACAAGTTCAAAAACTTTGGGTGACAGCGGAAGCAGTCCACTGACCAGTAAATCCCTTCCTCTTGTAACCAAGCTCACGCAAACCACCCCACCAACTCCCTCAGTGTCAATTTCCTCCTTCCCCAGGAATGCCAATAGTCCTGCAGGCCATGTCACTGGCAATTCTGACGAGTCCTCTCCTGCCTGGGATTCCTCCGATGCATCCTTGCGTGTAACGCCTACTGCTGCTGGCGCTGCTGTTGTTGCCGCTGGGAGTCGATGGTCATCCCAGAGGGGAAGTCGTAAGCCCACTTGTACTACTTCCAGTAAGCAATTGACTGTTCAACAGTCCTTTGCGAGGAAGATGAAATATCACAGCAGTCATCCTACTGCAAAGCGGATAACTGAGTCCTTGACAACTATGTTGGTGTTAGACGTGCGTCCGGTATCCGCCGTTAGTTCACAGGGAACTAGACAATTTATTGAGGCAGTGTGCCCCCGTTACCAAATACCATCTAGGTTCCACTTCTCTAGGCAGGCGATACCGAGAATGTACACGGACGTCAGAAAAAGACTCACCAGTGTCCTAAAAAATGCAGTTGTACCCAATGTCCACTTAACCACGGACATGTGGACAAGTGGAGCAGGGCAGGGTCAGGACTATATGACTGTGACAGCCCACTGGGTAGATGTATGGACTCCCGCCGCAAGAACAGCAGCGGCGGCACCAGTAGCAGCATCTCGCAAACGCCAACTCTTTCCTAGGCAGGCTACGCTTTGTATCACCGCTTTCCAGAATACGCACACAGCTGAAAACCTCTTACGGCAACTGAGGAAGATCATCGCGGAATGGCTTACCCCAATTGGACTCTCCTGTGGATTTGTGGCATCGGACAACGCCAGCAATATTGTGTGTGCATTAAATATGGGCAAATTCCAGCACGTCCCATGTTTTGCACATACCTTGAATTTGGTGGTGCAGAATTTTTTAAAAAACGACAGGGGCGTGCAAGAGATGCTGTCGGTGGCCAGAAAAATTGCGGGACACTTTCGGAGTACAGGCACCACGTACAGAAGACTGGAGCACCACCAAAAACTACTGAACCTGCCCTGCCATCATCTGAAGCAAGAAGTGGTAACGAGGTGGAATTCAACCCTCTATATGCTTCAGAGGTTGGAGGAGCAGCAAAAGGCCATTCAAGCCTATACAATTGAGCACGATATAGTAGGTGGAATGCACCTGTCTCAAGTGCAGTGGAGAATGATTTCAACGTTGTGCAAGGTTCTGATGCCCTTTGAACTTGCCACACGTGAAGTCAGTTCAGACACTGCCAGCCTGAGTCAGGTCATTCCCCTCATCAGGCTTTTGCAGAAGAAGCTGGAGGCATTGAAGAAGGAGCTAAAAGGGAGCGATTCCGCTAGGCATGTGGGACTTGTGGATGCAGCCCTTAATTCGCTTAACAAGGATTCACGGGTGGTCAATCTGTTGAAATCAGAGCACTACATTTTGGCCACCGTGCTCGATCCTAGATTTAAAGCCTACCTTGGATCTCTCTTTCCGGCAGACACAGGTCTGCTGGGGTTGAAAGACCTGCTGGTGACAAAATTGTCAAGTCAAGCGGAACGCGACCTGTCAACATCTCCTCCTTCACATTCTCCCGCAACTGGGGGTGCGAGGAAAAGGCTCAGAATTCCGAGCCCACCCGCTGGCGGTGATGCAGGGCAGTCTGGAGCGACTGCTGATGCTGACATCTGGTCCGGACTGAAGGACCTGACAACGATTACGGACATGTCGTCTACTGTCACTGCATATGATTCTCTCAACATCGATAGAATGGTGGAGGATTATATGAGTGACCGCATCCAAGTAGGCACGTCACACAGTCCGTACTTATACTGGCAGGAAAAAGAGGCAATTTGGAGGCCCTTGCACAAACTGGCTTTATTCTACCTAAGTTGCCCTCCCACAAGTGTGTACTCCGAAAGAGTGTTTAGTGCCGCCGCTCACCTTGTCAGCAATCGGCGTACGAGGTTACATCCAGAAAATGTGGAGAAGATGATGTTCATTAAAATGAATTATAATCAATTCCTCCGCGGAGACATTGACCAGCAGCAATTGCCTCCACAAAGTACACAGGGAGCTGAGATGGTGGATTCCAGTGGGGACGAATTGATAATCTGTGAGGAGGGGGATGTACACGGTGATATATCGGAGGGTGAAGATGAGGTGGACATCTTGCCTCTGTAGAGCCAGTTTGTGCAAGGAGAGATTAATTGCTTCTTTTTTGGGGGGGGTCCAAACCAACCCGTCATATCAGTCACAGTCGTGTGGCAGACCCTGTCACTGAAATGATGGGTTGGTTAAAGTGTGCATGTCCTGTTTTGTTTATACAACATAAGGGTGGGTGGGAGGGCCCAAGGACAATTCCATCTTGCACCTCTTTTTTCTTTTCTTTTTCTTTGCATCATGTGCTGATTGGGGAGGGTTTTTTGGAAGGGACATCCTGCGTGACACTGCAGTGCCACTCCTAGATGGGCCCGGTGTTTGTGTCGGCCACTAGGGTCGCTAATCTTACTCACACAGCTACCTCATTGCGCCTCTTTTTTTCTTTGCGTCATGTGCTGTTTGGGGAGGGTTTTTTGGAAGGGACATCCTGCGTGACACTGCAGTGCCACTCCTAAATGGGCCCGGTGTTTGTGTCGGCCACTAGGGTCGCTAATCTTACTCACACAGCTACCTCATTGCGCCTCTTTTTTTCTTTGCGTCATGTGCTGTTTGGGGAGGGTTTTTTGGAAGGGACATCCTGCGTGACACTGCAGTGCCACTCCTAGATGGGCCCGGTGTTTGTGTCGGCCACTAGGGTCGCTTATCTTACTCACACAGCGACCTCGGTGCAAATTTTAGGACTAAAAATAATATTGTGAGGTGTGAGGTATTCAGAATAGACTGAAAATGAGTGTAAATTATGGTTTTTGAGGTTAATAATACTTTGGGATCAAAATGACCCCCAAATTCTATGATTTAAGCTGTTTTTTTAGTGTTTTTTGAAAAAAACACCCGAATCCAAAACACACCCGAATCCGACAAAAAAAATTCGGTGAGGTTTTGCCAAAACGCGTTCGAACCCAAAACACGGCCGCGGAACCGAACCCAAAACCAAAACACAAAACCCGAAAAATTTCAGGCGCTCATCTCTAATATTTACGCCAAATACGGTGATAATGTTGCACGGTTACATCCTTCCTGGCTTTGATCAGGGTAGGGATGACTTCATCCGGAATGCCTTTTTCCTTCAGGATCCGGCGTTCAACCGCCATGCCGTCAAACGCAGCCGCGGTAAGTCTTGGAACAGACAGGGTCCCTGCTGGAGCAGGTCCTTTCTTAGAGGTAGAGGCCACGGGTCCTCCGTGAGCATCTCTTGAAGTTCCGGGTACCAAGTCCATCTTGGCCAATCCGGAGCCACGAGTATAGTCCTTACTCCTCTCCTTCTTATGATTCTCAGTACCTTGGGTATGAGAGGCAGAGGAGGGAACACATATACTGACTGGTACACCCACGGTGTTACCAGAGCGTCCACAGCTATTGCCTGAGGGTCCCTTGACCTGGCGCAATATCTGTCTAGTTTTTTGTTGAGGCGGGACGCCATCATGTCCACCTTTGGTTTTTCCCAACGGTTCACAATCATGTGGAAGACTTCTGGGTGAAGTCCCCACTCCCCCGGGTGGAGGTCGTGTCTGCTGAGGAAGTCTGCTTCCCAGTTGTCCACTCCCGGAATGAACATTGCTGACAGTGCTATCACATGATTTTCCGCCCAGCGAAGAATCCTTGCAACTTCTGCCATTGCCCTCCTGCTTCTTGTGCCGCCCTGTCTGTTTACGTGGGTGACTGCCGTGATGTTGTCCGACTGGATCAACACCGGCTGACCCTGAAGCAGAGGCCTTGCTTGACTTAGGGCATTGTAAATGGCCCTTAGTTCCAGGATATTTATGTGAAATGACGTTTCCATGCTTGACCACAAGCCCTGGAAATTTTTTCCCTGTGTGACTGCTCCCCAGCCCCTCAGGCTGGCATCCGTGGTCACCAGGACCCAGTCCTGAATGCCGAATCTGCGGCCCTCTAGAAGATGAGCACTCTGCAACCACCACAGGAGAGACACCCTTGTCCTTGGAGACAGGGTTATCCGCTTATGCATCTGAAGATGCGATCCGGACCATTTGTCCAGCAGATCCCACTGAAAAGTTCTTGCGTGGAATCTGCCGAATGGAATCGCTTCGTAAGAAGCCACCATTTTTCCCAGGACCCTTGTGCATTGATGCACTGACACTTGGCCTGGTTTTAGGAGGTTCCTGACTAGCTCGGATAACTCCCTGGCTTTCTCCTCCGGGAGAAACACCTTTTTCTGGACTGTGTCCAGAATCATCCCTAGGAACAGCAGACGTGTCGTCGGAATCAGCTGCGATTTTGGAATATTTAGAATCCACCCGTGCTGTCGTAGTACTACTTGAGATAGTGCTACTCCGACCTCTAACTGTTCCATGGACCTTGCCCTTATCAGGAGATCGTCCAAGTAAGGGATAATTAAGACGCCTTTTCTTCGAAGAAGAATCATCGTTTCGGCCATTACCTTGGTAAAGACCCGGGGTGCCGTGGACAATCCAAACGGCAGCGTCTGAAACTGATAGTGACAGTTCTGTACCACAAAACCTGAGGTACCCTTGGTGAGAAGGGCAAATTGGGACATGGAGGTAAGCATCCTTGATGTCCAGAGACACCATATAGTCCCCTTCTTCCAGGTTCGCTATCACTGCTCTGAGTGACTCCATCTTGAATTTGAACCTTTGTATGTAAGTGTTCAAGGATTTCAGATTTAAAATAGGTCTCACCGAGCCGTCCGGCTTCGGTACCACAAACAGCGTGGAATAATACCCCTTTCCCTGTTGTAGGAGGGGTACCTTGATTATCACCTGCTGGGAATACAGCTTGTGAATGGCTTCCAATACCGCCTCCCTGTCGGAGGGAGACGTTGGTAAAGCAGACTTCAGGAACCGGCGAGGGGGAGACGTCTCGAATTCCAATTTGTACCCCTGAGATACTACCTGCAGGATCCAGGGGTCCACTTGCGAGTGAGCCCACTGCACGCTGAAATTCTTGAGACGACCCCCCACCGTACCTGAGTCCGCTTGTAAGGCCCCAGCGTCATGCTGAGGACTTGGCAGAAGCGGGGGAGGGCTTCTGTTCCTGGGAAGAGGCTGCCTGCTGCAGTCTTTTTCCCCTTCCTCTGCCCCGGGGCAGATATGAGTGGCCTTTTGCCCGCTTGCCCTTATGGGGATGAAAGGACTGAGCCTGAAAAGACGGTGTCTTTTTCTGCTGAGAGGTGATCTGGGGTAAAAAGGTGGATTTCCCAGCCGTTGCCGTGGCCACCAGGTCCGATAGACCGACCCCAAATAACTCCTCCCCTTTATACGGCAATACTTCCATGTGCCGTTTGGAATCCGCATCACCTGACCACTGCCGCGTCCATAACCCTCTTCTGGCAGAAATGGACAGCGCACTTACTCTTGATGCCAGAGTGCAAATATCCCTCTGTGCATCTCGCATATATAGAAATGCATCCTTTAAATGCTCTATAGTCAATAATATACTGTCCCTGTCCAGGGTATCAATATTTTCAGTCAGGGAATCCGACCAAGCCACCCCAGCACTGCACATCCAGGCTGAGGCGATTGCTGGTCGCAGTATAACACCAGTATGTGTGTATATACTTTTTAGGATATTTTCCAGCTTCCTATCAGCTGGCTCCTTGAGGGCGGCCGTATCAGGAGACGGTAACGCCACTTGTTTTGATAAGCGTGTGAGCGCCTTATCTACCCTAGGGGGTGTTTCCCAACGCGCCCTAACCTCTGGCGGGAAAGGGTATAATGCCAATAATTTTTTAGAAATTAGCAGTTTTTTATCGGGGGAAACCCACGCTTCATCACACACCTCATTTAATTCATCTGATTCAGGAAAAACTACGGGTAGTTTTTTCACACCCCACATAATACCCTTTTTTGTGGTACTTGTAGTATCAGAAATGTTCAAAACCTCCTTCATTGCCGTGATCATGTAACGTGTGGCCCTACTGGAAAACACGTTTGTTTCCTCACCGTCGACACTGGAGTCAGTGTCCGTGTCTGGGTCTGTGTCGACCATCTGAGGTAACGGGCGCTTTAGAGCCCCTGACGGTGTTTGAGACGACAGGTAATAACTGATTTGCCGGCTGTCTCATGTCGTCAACAGTCTTTTGTAAAGTGCTGACGCTATCACGTAATTCCTTCCATAAGACCATCCAGTCAGGTGTCGACTCCCTAGGGGGTGACATCACTATTACAGGCAATTGCTCCGCCTCCATACCCTTTTCCTCCTCATACATGTCGACACAACGTACCGACACACAGCACACACACAGGGAATGCTCTGATAGAGGACAGGACCCCACTAGCCCTTTGGGGAGACAGAGGGAGAGTTAGCCAGCACACACCAGAGCGCTATATATATATATATATATACAGGGATAACCTTATATAAGTGTTTTTCCCTTATATAGCTGCTGTATTGATTAATCTGCCAAATTAGTGCCCCCCCTCTCTTGTTTTACCCTGTTTCTGTAGTGCAGGACTGCAGGGGAGAGTCAGGGAGACGTCCTTCCAGCGGAGCTGTGAGGGAAAATGGCGCTTGTGTGCTGAGGAGATAGGCTCCGCCCCCTTCTCGGCGGCCTTTCTCACGCTTTTTTAAGGAAAAACTGGCAGGGGTTAAATGCATCCATATAGCCCAGGAGCTATATGTGATGTATTTTTCGCCATCTAAGGTGTTTTTATTCAGTCTCAGGGCGCCCCCCCCCCCAGCGCCCTGCACCCTCAGTGACCGGAGTGTGAAGTGTGCTGAGAGCAATGGCGCACAGCTGCGGTGCTGTGTGCTACCTTATTGAAGACAGGACGTCTTCTGCCGCCGATTTCCCGGACCTCTTCTGTCTTCTGGCTCTGTAAGGGGGCCGGCGGCGCGGCTCTGGGACCCATCCATGGCTGGGCCTGTGATCGTCCCTCTGGAGCTAATGTCCAGTAGCCTAAGAAGCCCAATCCACTCTGCACGCAGGTGAGTTCGCTTCTTCTCCCCTTAGTCCCTCGGTGCAGTGAACCTGTTGCCAGCAGGACTCACTGAAAATAAAAAACCTATACTTAAACTTTTTCACTAAGCAGCTCAGGAGAGCCACCTAGTGTGCACCCTTCTCGTTCGGGCACAAAAATCTAACTGAGGCTTGGAGGAGGGTCATAGGGGGAGGAGCCAGTGCACACCAGGTAGTCCTAAAGCTTTTACTTTTGTGCCCAGTCTCCTGCGGAGCCGCTATTCCCCATGGTCCTTACGGAGTTCCCAGCATCCACTAGGACGTCAGAGAAAAGTAAATGCAACATTTTTAGATCATTTTACTGTCCTAGTTTTCTGTATGTTGTAAATTTGTACAACCTAAAGGTGTCACTAAGTCCAAGAAGTTTACGGGCATATTGAATTAGCTGCAGTGCTTACCGCAGGAGGATATCCTCGGGCTATAGCATCTGGAGCTATTCAATCGTAAAACCCCTTTCATCCCGCAGTAAGCCCACGACTAACGCAAGTTAATCCACAGATTCTGAGTTAAATGCCCGGAGTTATGGGTCAAGGTACTCGCGCCAGCTGCAGTAACGGCAAAAAGCCGTACTGTACTTACTGCAGATTTCTGTTCGCACCTCAAGAAGGTGCGTACAGAAATCTGCTGTAAGTGGAAACTGCGCGCTTACTACGGGCTGCAATTGAATAGCCCCAGACACTGCTAGAAGCCCACGTAAAGCCCCAAACACACTAGGCGATATTTTGAACAATATCGCTCAGAAAGGGCTTTCTGAGCGATATTGTTCACAATATTGCCTAGTGTGTACACTCATTATCGTTAATGATGCGCGCTCCTGTGCGTCGTTAACGATGCCCACCCTCATCTGAACATGTAACGACAACCCCCCGCCGTCGCTCACTTCCCTGCTGACATCGGCAAGTGTGTATGCACTTGCCGATGCCGGCACCCGGCCGAATCCCCGCCAATATCGGCGTCGGCTCGGCTAGTGTGTATTGGCCTTTAGACTCTTGGCTAAATGAATATGCCCCTTAGTCTATGACCACGGGCTCTCCATAGCCAGCCGAATGACAAACAAGAGTCATTGCCAAACAATATCATCAAAACAATATTTTTCTAGTTGTAAAGTTAAATTACATATCATGACCCGTTCCTATGCCTTATGCACACCTTACAAGAATATGTTGAACTCTGCCATACTTTCCCAATGTTTGGTATCTTTTTAGTAAAGAAAAATGACTTGTGAACTACTCTGAAATTAAAATTGGGAATGTGACAAAAAAAAAAATGGGATGTAATTTTGTTCAGTTAATAAAAAACATCCATTTAATCTTACAGACTCAAATATGCATATCTGTTAATACAACCTAGTACCGTCAAAGTCTTGGATGGCACATTACTGGCCGGCTGCCTGTGGGGTGACAATTGACTGCTCTGAATAAAACACCTGTTAGTAGATGTAGGATTTTCTGGGCCACCACTTTTCACCGCAAACCTAACTCAGCATTAACGCCTCTGAAATGGTCAGTACTATGCCAACAGACAAAGAGGGCATGCCAGATGCCGCATAGTACAGCTGTAGCAGATGCAATGCATTACAGCTGGTGTTGTTTTCTGCCACCATGATTGCACATGCAACACTTATTTCACTGCAGGCGGCTTCCTTTCATAAGAATGGCTTTTGAAAAATACTGCTGAGATTCTCAAATGTATTTCTGGAATCACAATAAACATAGCAAATTAAGGCCCAAATGTATTAAGCCTTAAAAAGTGATGAAGTGCCAGCCAATCAGCTTCCTAACTGCCATGTTACAGGCTCTGTTTGAAAAATGACAGGAGCTGGTTGGCTGGTACTTTATCACTCACTGGGGCAGATGTATTAACCTGGAGAAGGCATAAGGAAGTGATAAAACAGTGATAAGTACAAGGTGATAAATGGAACAGCCAATCAGCTGTTACCTATTAATTTACATATTGGAGCTGATTGGCTTGTGCGTTTTTCACCTGGCATTTATCACTGGTTTATCACTTCCTTATGCCTTCTCCAGGTTAATACATCTGCCCCTCAGTCTCCAATTCATCACTTTTTAAGGCTTACTACATTTGTGCCTAAGTACAGTAAATTACTATATTCCTACAGGTCATTAGTTCCTCTGTACTTGGCAAACAAACATGGCTGTCAGATGCAAACACAATCTGGTACAAAGGGCAATGCTCACACCCCTCAGTTTGTCATGTGATGGCAGAATGTCACAGTGCAGACAGAACTCTGCGGGGCATTCTAAAATCTCTCATGTGCCATGGGACTGTGGTCGCCATGGAAGTTCAGAATCATAAATAATTAATCGTAGCCTGAAGGTGGGGTGGTATATGGCGTTATGACATTCCGCCACGTCCCGCTTCCCTCTTACAACAGAGTATTACTGGCATTCAGCGCTGGGATAGAGTATGGGGTCACAGTGCTGGCAGAACAGCAACAGTGGAGGAGACAGAAGGACAACAATGCAATATCACATAGTAATAAACTAATAATACATAACAGAAATTCAAAATTGCAACACCGTAAAGAGAGATACAAAACGATTACTATGTAGTATCAATTTACTTTTTACTCTTTGCCACGATGTGCCTTCATCTGAGCTTGTGTCTCAATATAAATTAAGACAAAAAAATCTATTTCATATTGCTGCAATATGCAGTGTTAAAAAAATTATAGTTCGAGGGACAAAATCACAAGGGTATGAAAAATAGTCCCTTTATAATCTACTTTTCTACTTCCTACATTAGTGGTCTTTAATGGTCTATATTTTGTTATTTCTAGAACAATAATCATTTATTGATGCACTACAGTATATTTCAATTTGGCTCACCCTCTGCCTACTTAATGGTACCTGTCATACAGATATGAAATAAAACCTTATATAAAGTTCTCCATATGCTAAAGGAACTCCTTAGTAGAGTAAATTAAGGAACCTATTTAACAATGAGACATAACCCATTTAGCACTCGCTTAGCTTACCACTGTTTGTCACAGTACCACGTATGCCATCTACAGATGGCGAGAGCGATACAGACCCTTTGCCTGTAATGGGGACCCAGCAGCAGTCTTCCCGGCATTACCGGCTCCCTGCCAGATGAAAGTGTCACTCGCAGATTTACCGCCACACATGCACATGACACAGCAACACCGTGGTGGATGCCGCAGAGAAGTACCAGGTCCCTTTACTAGTCAAGAATAATTTAATAAGCTCATTACATCTTATAGAGTTTGATAACATAACTTTAAATCATTCATGAAAGTAGATACTGTATATATTTATTGCAACATATAGCTCTATGGTGGAAGGGGGGGGGGTACTGGACTGCACACCCAAATTCTAAAAATAACTAGAGGTGCTATCATACTTAGGCTTGTAGTGCCACACAATAAAAAACAGAGAAAATGCAGGTGCACACTCTGAGAACACTGGCAGTTAGAACAATAAAATCTGTAATTTACACTGTAGTAAAACTATGGTTCTTAGCAGGTTCCACCTACCAAGACTGGCTGATCTCATCAAGTGGGTCCCTATAATTTCTAAGAGTCATGTCCAGAGCACGGGACCCCCCAGGCCAGCACAACCCAACCGCCCCAAGGGATCACAATACTGAGAAGAAGCAGTTTAAGTGTTACAAGGTGTAACAGGTGAGAGGTAGTAATCAGGGTGTTAAAAAGTGTTACATGAAAAGCAGTTTAGGTACTAAAAGTGTTAGATTAAGTGTTACAATAATGATGCCCTGAAGCAGCATGGTCACACCAACCCAGGGGGCCCCAAATTAAATTTTGATCAATTTATCCAGGACTTGCCATTCAAAGTGCCCATTACAATATATATATATATATATATATATACTAATTAAAAACACCCAAGCAGTTTAAGTGTTAAAATGTGTTATTGATGTAATACCTTTTACCACTTAAACTGCTACTTCTCAGTAGTGTGATGCCTTGGGGCATTTTACTCCATGTTAAATTGCGGAGTTTATTATAATTGTTGTGATCGTCAGTGTTCTTAGTGTTTAGAATGTGCACCTGCATTTTCTTTTTTTTTTCTGTGTAACATATCGTTCTGCACATGTCCTCAGAGTCTGAGAGTTGCCTTCATGAGTAAAGATTATTTCCACAGATAGAAGTGTATCCTATATTTTCTCCTGGGGAAATCTTTCATACTATACTACTCAGTTTTCATTGTAACGTGCAGAAAATGTGTGTGCTTAGAAGCCAGACGCTGCAGGTATCCTGCAGGAGAAAATGATTACCTCATTTACTAATGAGCCGTGAGAAAGACAGAAACTGTATCATGAACATGGGTTCTTAGCCACTGCTCCACAAAGCAGCACAATCTGTTAACGGAATACATTAAACAGCTAATTTAATTAAATCTGCAAGAATAGAAAAACCTATTGAGAGCACTTTGTATGATTACAGATACAACTGAAAGGAACAGACCTATTGATCTGATCAGCTCCCCACTGCCGATTGATCTAACCATGTATGTATAGTATATTTTCTGCTCTCAGTTTTACGCGTTCTGACTAAAATGGATTAGGGGGAAAAAATAAAAAATATTGATTTAGATTATGAAAAACAAACAAAAAATAAATAAAATAAACAGTTCTAACCTCTTCCTTAAAGCAGCTGACAAGAAATCTAGTGTGTATAGAATACTTACATTCCCAAATGTACAAAAATTTCAACAGATGTGAATGACTAAATATATTCTCTGCAAAGCGCTGTGTAATATGGGTGCACTACATAAATAATGGTTTACAAATAATATAAATTCTTATTAGAAATTGTATAATTTGATGTAACATGTAATTTAGGGTTAGGTAGTCCTATAATGGCCACAAAACCAAACAACTACCCATGCTATAGGCAGTAGAGCACAACGCCTCCTGCAATGTGTGATGGGCAGAGGGAATGGCTCTGTTGCATTTGCTTCTTGACACCTAGGAGTTGATTAAACTGCACATAATTTTTTGCGATGTGCTGCTGCAACGGCCATGGAGCAACGGCACACCAAATCGCCCTTGAGTCACATATTTTAGTTAATGATCTCCATTTAAAAAAAAAACAAAAAAAACAACAACATACACAATATGTGAATAAAGCAATCAAAAGTACAAATGGAATATTTCTGTAAAACATACAAAATTGCGCAAAAGGGGATGCTGCCTGTGGGGCAAACTGAATCGATTGGATTTCACCTTTTATCCAAAAACAATATACAACATAGAAAAGTAGGGTCGGTTCGCTCCTTTGGCGCAAAGGGAAAGGGAGGGGAAATGACCAGGAAATTGCTTCTGTCTGTATTACTTTCCTATATGTATTTCAAGAAATGGAAAGCGATAGTTTGCGTACCCCCACTCGCACTATACGAGAGTAGGTCATATCCATCTTTTTCCTTTGAAACGATATCACATCAATTTGAACTTTATACCAGGGGTGGATCAGAAATAAAATAAAAAAAGACTGGGTGTCGTACCCCAACTCACACAAAGAAGGAAGAGGTGACTCCTATCAAGGTATCTTTGGATATTCGGTGTGGCTTTGGATATGCCTCCACATCGCACGGTGGTCTCGTGAAATTAAGAGATGGAAAAGACAACCAATGTGTAGTATTTTGAATAACACCACTCTTATGTTTATTTACACATCATATGGCATATCTGTGTCTCACTTACACCGTGGTTATATCTTATGTCTATATCACAGTTACTTCTATGTAATAAAATGAACACAGACCCTTCACCGTTCTTAGCTAAGTGAAAGCGTACCCAGACTCACACAGTGATTAATAGGGTGACTCCTATATGTCCAGTCACATCTAATTGGTGTACCCCAAATCACGGATGCAAATGTGTCCAGTCACATCTAACTGGCGTACACCAACTCACGGATGCAAATGTGGAGTTACTCCCATCAAGGTTTCTTTACTGAATTCATGCTTTGTTGACCATTCATAAATTGGACTCTCAAACACTCATGGTCTCCAAAAAATTCAACAGTCAGTTTATTCCTCCAAAGAATACACCAATCAGTACACACATGTGCAAAATGAAGATGGTTCATGGATTCCACAGAAGAACCATCAAATGGTTAAAAAAAAGTACAAAAAATACAAAATAATATAAAAAAAATTAAAAAGTATTAAAAAAAAAAAAAGTCCATATAAATTCTCTGTTAGAATTGATTAAAGGCTACTCACACAGCAGTCTGCCGCCACGTTTCGGTCCTGGGATCTTTGTCAAGACATGACCTGCTGTGTGGGGAGCCAGACAGTAGGTCATGTCTTGACAAAGGTCCCAGGACCGAAACGCGTCGGAAGATTGCTGTATGAGTAGCCTTTAATCATTCTAACAGAGAATTTATATGGACTTTTTTTTTTAATACATTGTTTTGTATTTTTTGTACTTTTTTTTAACCATTTGATGGTTCTTCTGTGGAATCCATGAACTATCTTCATTTTGCACATGTGTGTACTGATTGGTGTATCCTTTGGAGGAATAAACTGACTGTTGAATTTTTTGGAGACCATGAGTGTTTGAGAGTCCAATTTATGAATGGTCAACAAAGCATGAATTCAGTAAAGAAACCTTGATGGGAGTAACTCCACATTTGCATTCGTGAGTTGGGGTACGCCAATTAGATGTGACTGGACACATAAAGATACCATTATAGGAGTCACCTTATTGATCAATGTGTGAATCTGGGGTACGCTTTCACTTAGCTAAGAACGGTGAAGGGTCTCTGTTCAGTTTATTACATAGAAGTAACTGTGATATAGACATAAGATATAACCACGGTGTAAGTGAGACACAGATATGCCATATGATGTGCAAATATACATAAGAGTGGTGTTATTCAAAATACTACACATTGGTTGTCTTTTCCATCTCTTAATTTCACGAGACCACCGTGTGATGTGGAGGCATATCCAAAGCTACACCGAATATCCAAAGATACCTTGATAGGAGTCACCTCTTCCTTCTTTGTGTGAGTTGGGGTACGACACCCAGTCTTTTTTGATTTTATTTCTGATCCACCCCTGGTATAAAGTCCAGATTGATGTGATATAGTTTAAAAGGAAAAAGATACCTTTATGGGTACGACCTACTCTCGTATAGTGTGAGTGGGGGTACGCAAACTATCGCTTTCCATTTCTTGAGATACATATAGGAAAGTAATACAGACACAAGCAATTTCCTGGTCATTTCCCCTCCCTTTCCCTTTGCGCCAAAGGAGCGAACTGACCCTACTTTTCTATGTTGTATACACAATATGTGGGCTATCATAAGTATTATAAGTATCTAACATGCAGATGTGTCCTCTGCAGTCACGCCAAGTATTCACGGTGCGCCAGATCTTGTGTGACTGAGCTTTCTCAGTGTCTTTCGTATGAATGTGTGTCTTAGGGGGTGATTCAGACCTGATCACACGCAGGCGGTTTTTTGCAGTGCTGCGATCAGGTAGTTGCCGCCTACAGGGGAAGGGGGGAAATCACTGTGCAGGGGTGCGATCGCTTGTGCAGTCTCTGCACAGCTCAGGATTTACTCAGCCGATGCGATGATCCGGCCAGGAGCGGACGTCAGGAATCCTCCCTCCAAACGGCTGGGCACGCCTGCGTTTTTCCGGACACTCCCTAGAAACGGTCAGTTGACACCCACAAATGGCCTCTTCCTGTCAATCTTCTTGCGACCGCTGGTGCGATCACTTTCTTCATTAAAGCCGTCACTGTCCGGCGATCCCCGTCGCCGCAGCGCTTGCGCATTGCGGAGCATACGCATGTGCAGTTCAGACCCGATCGCACCTCTGAAAAAAAAGCTAGCGTGCAATCGGGTCTGAATTACCTCCTTAGTTGTAACGTGATGCAACAAAATTGCTTCATGAGACTGCACTGATTAATTTGATATGCAGCACTTGTATATCTGTGTGTGTGACCGACTCTGTATACAAAGTGCTACAAAGTAGCAGACGCAGCTTTTTTCAGTACAAGTTCTGTTCTGCTCCGTATACAGACTCAAGTCACACACAGATATACAAGTCTTGTGAAGCAGTTTTGTCAGATCCTTTTGTGACAAATACGCACATTAGTGTGAAGAAGATGCAAAAAAAGCTGCTACACTGCTCGGAGCGGATCACTCGTGCCAGGCGTTTCTTGTCGCACGGAAAATTGAGGCTAGGTGTAGGAGGACTCATCTGTATGTGCTCGCGGGTAGAGTCAGCAATTGAATCAACCCCCAGTATTTGTCCAGCCCTAGCTGAGGTAAAGATGTAAAGAATTTTATTACACGTACACCAAAGAGCCTGTTTGTAGCATTATTAATGGATACTGAAGAGAGAATAGGCTATAAATGGGCTGGATTGTGAGAACTTGGTAGACATATCTGCACTAATAGAGTATCATTGAAAAGTATTAAGCCCAAATATGGCTGCACTTGCTTTTCAGGACGTACAAACAAGTTTCTCTGTAGTACGCGGTTTATCCAGATGGTGAATTCAGTATTTCTACAGAAACTAATCAATACAGTAGCTCATTTCGAGGGCAACCATGTGAAAACTAACTGTACTAATGGTGGAACCACTAAACACAGCCTGCTGTATGCAGGATCTGTCTAGCCTGGGAGGAGAGCATCTTACTATAAGTTCCCGCACAAATGGAAATTAGGCATTGGGAAGGTACCTGGAGAAATTAGGTTGGTTAAAGTTCTTCTTTAAAGACCATCCATTGGCCCTCATTCCGAGTTGTTCGCTCGCAAGCTGCTTTTAGCAGCTTTGCACACGCTAAGCCGCCGCCTACTGGGAGTGAATCTTAGCTTATCAAAATTGTGAACTAAAGATTAGCAAAATTGCGAATAGACACTTCTTAGCAGTTTGAGTAGCTCCACACTTACTCGGCAACTGCGATCAGTTCAGTCAGTTTCGTTCCTGGTTTGACGTCACAAACACTCCCAGCGTTCGGCCAGACACTCCTCCGTTTCTCCAGCCACTCCCGCGTTTTTCCCAGAAACGGTAGCGTTTTTTCTCGCACACCCATAAAACGGCCAGTTTCCGCCCAGAAACACCCACTTCCTGTCAATCACATTACGATCACCAGAACGAAGAAAAAACCTTGTAATGCCGTGAGTAAAATACCTAACTGCATAGCAAATTTACTTGGCGCAGTCGCACTGCGGACATTGCGCATGCGCATTAGCGACTAATCGCTCCGTTGCGAGAAAAATATAACGAGCGAACAACTCGGAATGACCCCCATAGTGTATGTAGCTTTAGTAACACCTGAACACTGGTCAAAGCTTCATGAATATTGCTTGATAATGGTGTAAGTTATGTTACTGATCCTAGCCCAGGGTCTTACAATTCTAGGGGTCTTTGAGAAGGGATGGGAAGGTCAAGTGGCATCTGATTGTGGGTGAATTACACACAATCAGAGCGCCCAGGCAGCATTCTCTAACTGTATCCTAGCCTGCAGCTAGACAGTGAATAGCTTTCAGCAAGCTGACTGGTAGATGGCTGGGGCTTATCCACAAAGTAGAGTGCTTACAGCCACTGTATGGAAGCAGGTGGAAAGACTGTAAAGAACCGCAGGAGGGATAAGCAATTTTTTCCCCCTATTCTCGTGAATGGATGGGTCGGGGCCTAGGTGCATTGCCTGGCCTATTGCCTACAATGCTATCAAGATGCCCCTGGTTGAGGCCACCAAATGTCTGCCTCTACTATGTAATGAAATGAATGTAGGACAACTGCACCCACTACTGTGCAATTAATAAAGCAGACGGCAAGAGGAATATATACGTAGTGTGAATAATAAATGTAACACACATTTTGCAGCAAAAACCAAAATGACACCATATCAACATCTATACCCCCAAGACACCAAAGCAATAAACCTGACAGAGACGTGTTATCCCCATTAGGAGCAAATCTCCGCAGGTCTGTAGCATGCCCCATGTGCTGCAGGCTGAAATGTTAGGCTGCAGAGAAGATCTGATGGTGCAGGAAATGGAGCATGTAGAAGGTGAGTGTGATACGCTGGGATGGGGGCTCGGTGCCAAGCCATAAATGACCTGCTGTAGTTCAGACAGTCACAACAATCTGTCTGCTGATGAGCACCAATGAAAACTACTCTAGCATAATGCAATGAAACATTTCGCATTCAGGCATTAAATTATCCGACAACAGCAGAGGGGCAATCAATATCACCGGCAGGGACAGGCACGTTAGAAGAACCGCCAGCCCGTCTTTCTTTAGTAGAATGCTGATTGCTTATGAACAAGCCATGCAAACTGCTATACGCCACATATGGATTTTAGTAAACAGGTGAAAATGTTTCTCTTACATAAGCATCAACATATTATTTAGCTTTGTAAAATCAGTCCCATCACTGTGAGGAAAACCTAGAACACAGCACTTTATATTCTCCTATAAAAACATTTTCAGTATATTTCCTGACATGCTTTGAGCATTCTCATTTTGTAATACTGTACCTTATGTGGTACCTTTTATTCTAAAAATGGCACTGTTATTAAATGACTTAGGGTTTAGGAAGGGGTTGGACTTAATGTACATTCTTGGCTCACTGTATGTAACTGGCAGATCAGGGATGGCCATTGCAAGGGTGTAACTGAATTGTTTCTACCTTGACGATATAAAAAATCTCCTGCAAACCATTCATCGCTGTGGGCCATCAGTCATAAGCAGAAAGCAAGTGATGGTGGCATCTATTACGCACATGCCATCATACGGAAAACACTGGCGGTTGGGGAACATCACCCATAGAAGGGCATCTATAATGGAAAGGTTTGGTTGAATGAGATTAGCCGCAGCTCACGTCCAATCAGCAGATGAGCTCTTTAGCCTGTAACGCCGCATGAATTTCAAGAGTTTATTGCCAATCTCTTATCAGATATGTATGGTGGTGCAACCACTTTCACCTCAGGGTGCAGAAAATAAGCCATTTATGGTGGGTCCCAATACCGCTCTCTTTTCTAATCTCTTGTATTATCAAATTACTGCTTGCCACCTGGTAATTATTATTCTGCACAAATCGACAATTTTTTAATACATATTTAACAATAATATACTATCCCTGTAGACTGTAGTTGAAATTAATTGGAATTCACTAAAATGTACATATTAAGTGAAACCTGAAAAATGAGTCACAAAGCTTATTCACAGAGAAGTAAAAGAACATAATTCATCATCAAGAGATGACCACTGAGGGTAAGCATCAGGGCTAAACAAATACAACAAAGTAATAAACCTGGAGAAATTCAGATTAAGCCTTCAGATATTGTTTGTGGAATGAGAAGCCAGCATTGCATAGTGGGTGACATCTATTTTTATTAAGATCTGGCTTACTTACGTGTTGATTTAAAATATACAATGGTGCACTATAAAATGCACGGAGCTCTCTATCTATCTATCAATCAATCAATCAATCTACCGACCTACATATATGAGGGGTGTGCAACAACTTTCCAGATGCACAGTGCTTCGCAGAGTAGACATAATCGGACTGTCTGGTTGTGAACTGTAATCTATGACTAAAGTACTTGTAATATATCAAGCACAGAACCGTATATAAGCAGCACTGCACACCAAAGACGTCAGTATGTTCACTTCCTTCACAACTCGTTATAAGCTCAACAGAGGCCACTGGAGAGCCATGATGTACGACTACGGCCACTAGAGAACCATGATCTTCTACGACTACAAGAGTGGTCTGAGCGTTTAAACCGACTGCAAGCTGCTTTTGCGGAGGAAGTACTGTCCTGAACCACTGTGTTTGAGTAGTTTGTAGAAATTTTGCGCGGGAGGCAAGACCTGGAAGACTAGGAGCCTGTGGCCAACCTGTGTCCACCATCACGACGAACAATGTTGCTGCCATGCGGGCCATAATTGAGGTGGACGCAAGGGTGACCGTGGCCCAGTTAGAGAAGGAGATAGACATCTAATCAGAATCCACTTGATATTCCACAAAAAGCTTGGCACAAGCAAGGCTTCTGCACGCTGGGTGCCCCATTAGCTGACTCGAGAGCAGAAGAAGGCTCTGGTGACTTGGTGCCGCAACACGCTGGCCAATGTGTATGGGAGAAAAGGGGGTGAAGCCTCGCTGGGAATGGGCATGACCTCACACTACACCCCCATTTTCATCACTCTGGAGGTATGCCCAACACACTTGGAAACGTTGGCCTGCCCCCAGAAGTTCTCCCTACACTACTGGTTACTCCTCAGTGATCGGGGTCTGGGCACAGCACCCGACTCCAGTCACCGAGGAGACAGCATTCTGGTGTGTGTCCCCATCCCAGATGCTAACACCCAGTGCGGTCTGCACCACCCTTAGTGACACCACTACTTTTACCATTACTGTCTGCCCCATCTGAGTAAGCCTAAAGCTATGTATATTGGCCGTCTCACTTGCGCTGCTAAAGTCAGGCACTCCCAAAAACAACACAAGCACTAGGCTCGGCACTCCCAAAAAACGGTGAAGAAATACCCGTTTATAGGGCGCTGCCCGGCGCCAACCCCATGCGATCACGCAGAACCCATTATGCACATGCGCAGTCCACACACCATCGGTGGACTGAGTTGTACACAAACTCTATAAATCAAGCTCTTGGATCACAAATAGTTAACTAGATTATTCTGTCGCAAAAGATTTGGTATAAAGTCACGTATTAAGAATAACGATCCATGAGTAATACTTAGTATTATTATTTTCGCACAGCTAAGTAGTCCATAGGGCTTTCGCAGCAATTTGAGGATAGCTGTATGTTGACACACACACACACACACACACACACACACACACACACACACACACACACACAAACACACACACACACACATACTGTAAATGCAATCATACCAAACATGTCATCATAAAATACCAGAGATGAAGTACAGTTGCATAGTCAATATATATGTTATATGGGAGCTCGTATTATAGATGCTATGGCCCATATACAATTCCACACAATTTTCAGCAAACTACAGTATGGTACCCAAACATACCCTATATTCTGGTGCACCTATATGGCGTGTGAGGGAAGATAGGCGATGTGGTTGTGTTCTGATTGCTGCTAATTGAATCACCTCTTATAAATCTAAGGGTCTGAATCAGTGGTGCATGTAGGTCATGTGCTGCTGCGATTACTCAAGGGATTCTCAAGTGCGAGAATATGCAAATGCCAGTGTAAACTGTCAAAGTCAGAAAAATGTCTCAATGCACGTTGCCATATTTGCACCGCACACTGGTCCGCGCTGCGCGTGCGTACGCTCTCCCGTGGAAGCGCATACCCGCAATAGCGTGCACACGCAGGCGCGGTATGCGTATTTACGGTAGAGTTTATGTGGTCGTAGCGTGCGACTCATTCGTTACATATTTTCACAATTAATGTAGTTTATAGATCATGGTCCCTTTGATAGATTCTGAAAGTTTGGTTAAAATACAATGTCCCAGAGCTGAGGAATCCCTCTTTATATCGTACGAAGGGTCTAACAGGAATCATACAGCAGTGTTTGGTACCCATCGGAAGAGTATTTAATTAGCAATATTCCGGTGTTGGTTTGGAGCGTATTAATCGCTCGTGCGAATAGTTATGGACATAAGAAGTTTATGTCCATTTCTATTATTTACACATACTCAGGTATGCGGCGGGAAACCCAGTTTCCCACCCACCTGAGCTGTTGGAAATCGTCACAGCCCACCTGTATGAATCACCCTATGACCTTTTGTTATGATGCAGGGCCGAATTCCTTCGGCCAATGGACAATGGGATTGTAGGACCAGGAGATTGCATTGTGTGTGGGGCATAAATAGGCAGGCCGACCACATCCAGCTCACTCTCTCATCAACGGTTATCTGCTGATAGCCGGGAGCTGGATATCGAGGCGCAGGCGATCATACCCTTTGTGCGTAAGTTTCTCTCCGTAATCATTGTCTTTCTGTGAGCCAATTTCTCTCTCTCTCTCTATCTCTCTCTCTCCTCTTTTCTCTTATATCTCTCATAGTATTATAGTATTGTACTGTATTGCATTCAGGTCAGTGTAGTATTGTCTTTTTTGTATTTATTGTTTAGTTCTGTGGTTAGGAAGTCTCTGTTATATTGTAGTGTATCATTTGTACTGTTAACCCCTTTTTACAAGTATATTAGATATAATACAGTTAATAGGCTTTGGAACCTAAACCAGTATCTGTGTATTTTCTATAGTGTTAAGTGTTCACTTGAGCGTCGGTGACGCTCAAGCAGCTTTGTAGTTAGTCAGGCTACACAAGGTTGCACTTACACCCTGTACTCACATTAAGGTATTCAGTGTATTTCATTGGTATAAGGTTTTAACATAAAGGTATAGTGTTGTGAGCGTCTGCATCGCTGGTGACCTCCTCGTGGTCTCGAGCGTACGCTACGCTACAGCGAATCATTCCCCTAGACATAGCCAATAACGTGTCCTGTGATCACTGGGCCGTGAGCGAACGTGACGCTTGAGCGTCTCGCCTACGGCTGAGCGATCGCTACGCCAATAGCGTACCATTACGGTACTTCTTAAGTAAACAGAGTACAGTGTTCTTAGCTTCATAAAGGGTTGTTTATACGACAAGGAATTTAGCATTGTCAATTGGGGGCCTCGTCCTATACTTCTCACATCTGCACTAGGTAGATCAGCAGACATTATCCCCCAGCAAAGGGTGGGAGATTGTCTCATAGTGCTGGCGGGATAAGCGTCTGCTTCGCTTAGATAAAGAGTGCTGAAGGAACCCGGTAACCGGAAGTAAGAACAAAACGCTTGTGTCTTTTAAAAACTGTTTATTTTTCTTTTGTCTTGCGTACGCACGCATATATCTGCATTTCTGTTTCATTTTCGTATATCACTATTCCTGTTTGCCAATTTTATAGTTGATAGAAAGTGCTAAAAAGAGATTTGCTGTTATTTAATAGTAGAGGTAATAGTTAAAGTATAGAACAAACACACGGTTTGTCTGAGATACAAGGCAGTCAGTGTGGATTGCGGTAGATGATCAGGGATCATTTACATTGATAAAAATATATTGTGTTACGGTGGATCTTTGCATTGCGTACACGTGTCGCTAACAAAGACTAGCGTACGCAATCCAAAGGCAGACGCACGCAGCGTTCATTACGCAACGTAGCGTCCGGTTACGCCCACGTAGCTCAAGCTGTGATAAAGTGAGGTAACGCAAAGGCGATAATTAACGCACAGCGGTAGATAACGCGACGCGGTAAATAACGCAAATCTATTTTTGGAAAAAATCTGAAATTTAGTTTAACAGATCCTGCTCCTAATTGGTAACACTTTTGGCCTAAAGACAATTTCTGCGCAGAAATAGAAATAGATATAGAAACAAAGTGTACATGTGTTGAGTGAGTGTGTTTTGTATACAAAAGTTTATATAACTTTAAGGTGGAACCAAAAGGAAAGCCGGGTACTCGTCAAGGGACATACGTGTAAGTGACATATACGGTGGCTAGGGAGGCATCCCTGGTTAAATAATATTTGAGCATTAGAGTATAGCGGACCATAAGGTAACAAGACCAGGAGGTCATAAGGTAACAAGACCAGGAGGTCATAAGGAACAAGACCAGGAGGTCGTAAGGTAAAAGGTCCGCTATAAAAGTCCAGTGGCACAACGCCTGGGGTGTTGGTGCAGAACCCATATAGGCCATAAGCTCTTGCTGAAGGAATCGCGGCCGGAAACATCGATTCCATTGATCTTTCAGTACATGACAAGTAGTGCTCGTGTACTGAACGATTGGACCGCACGTAATTGTGTGCAGTAGTTAGTAATCTGACCTAATACCATTAGAGTAAAGTGGTCACAAACGCTATTTGTACATTCTGACGTGATTTGTGTAATTTTTTATTTTTGGAAGGGAAGTTCGCTGGTCACTCAGGAACTATCTAACAACCCCAACTTTACTGGAAAGAGTAAGTGTCCTGCGGGTAACCCTCATATGTTCCAGTAAACTGAAGGTTCCATAGGGGCCCTGTATCGAGTACGCCAGCACCACGTCGGTGTGATCAGGTCGTATTGGTCGAGGTGGGCGAGTGAGTGGGGTACTCGGTAAACCGCCACCGCCGGCCTACTGTGGAGTAATTTGGTTGTCTGAAAAGGCTTGCTGAAAACCTTGATACAGAGATCCAAGGAGGACTAAGCAACACCTGCAGACTATGGGGGCCAGTTGCTCAGGTAGGGGGCGATCAACCCTGGTTCAAGTTGATTCTGTGAACCGACCAGTTGGGTCGGCACGATATGTAATGTGTGAAAAATACGGTAGTCACACAGAGGTTTTATGTGATGAATGGGAGAGAATGACAGTACAAGACAGGGACAAATTCCCAAGAATAGGTAGCTTCAGTCCAGAAGTGTTACAAAATTTAAGGAGGAGGATATGTCTCGTAAAATCAGCAAAGAGACGAATTCAGCATCATGATTATTTACAGTTATGGCACCAGGAAGGTGAGATACAGAGAGGTTTGGCTCTGGCGGCAGGATCTGGGGCAGTCAGGAAGTTGATTGCCACAGCTCCTCCCCCACCATACATTGCAGGAGAGAAGTTGATTGCGGAGAGAAACGCACTGGGTTGTAAAACACAAACTCTTAGTAACACTGTAAATGTTAATGATGTTAACCAAATAACTCATGCAAGTATTAACCCGTGCAAGTTGTACCCTGTTTTGAACCTTCCTCAGGAGTGTGATCAAGAAGACGATTCAGCAACAATTTCAGCTCTCTCTCTTGCGGCCACCATAGCAGAGACCACAGTAGGCACAGCGACACCCACGAGATTAGTGAAAGCCCCTAGCGGAGGGATAGGTGAGGTCGTGTCAACGGGTAAGTACGGCACCATGCACTACACTGAAACAATTGTACCACAACAAGCAGTAGAATCTACACAGGAAGAGGCTGTTAGAATTGCTCCTGTAAGGGTAATAGCAGTTCCCAATGGAAAAACAGATGTGTCTGGAGCCACTCCCATAAGGAACATTGCCATGTACACTCCATTTTCCAGAATGGAATTAAGAACAATAGTGTCCGAATTTCCTGACCCCAGGAAGGATTTAGTTGCTAGCCAAAAATACATCAGGGATTTAGGTAACACTGTAGAACCCAACAACAAGGATTGGCAGATACTGCTAAGAGCTTGTTTACCTTCCAATGTTGATGCAACTCAATTTTTAGCTGATTGTGCATTGGATAAAGATGTACCACTTACAGACGTGTACAACAAGGATAATGTAAAAAGGATAAATTTACAGCTAAAAGAGTATTTCCCAGCCGTTGTTAAATGGAATAAAATATTTTCCATTAAGCAAAAGGAGTCCGAAACGGCAACAGAATATTTTCACCGGGCACTATTAGAAATGGCAAAGTACACTGGTATAGAAGACATTAAGACCAACCCAAACCATCGAGAAGTAGCAGTATCTGTACTGATGGATGGTTTGAAAGAAACATTAAAAGCTAGGGTACAGACCACGCAGCCATGTTGGCGAGGTCTGTCAGTGTCCACCTTGAGAGAGGCTGCTATTGATCACGACAGAAATATCACTAGGCACAGGGAGTCGCAAAGTGATAAGTTGATGTCCGTAAGTATACAGGCGCTGACCACAAGGCAGCCTGCGTATGTACCACCGAATCCTGTGGGTAAGGCAAGTGTAATAACATGTTTTTCTTGTAACAGACCGGGACACTTTGCACGAGAATGTAGAACAAAGAATGTACAAAGATCTTTTCAACCCCCTAGACAACAACACAACACACGACATTGGGAGCAGGGTCCACAGAGGCGGAGTTTTGAGCCACATACAGGGGAAACAAAAAGATACCCCCCGAACAGAGATTGGCATGCCTCTGGTAGTTCCCAGCTAACCCCCGCACAAGTAGTCGCTGCCAGCGGGATTCAGGGAGGTCAGCATACCCAATAGGGGTGTGGCCATACCTGTAATCTGCAGCCAGTTAAGTTGATTGCCAGTCTTGGAAGTGAACCAGAGATTGCAATCAATGTAGCTGGTAAAACTTTAAACTTTCTTGTAGACACAGGGGCGGCCAAGTCAGTGATAAAGTCGACAGTGGGCATGAGAACCACTGGTAGGACAATTCCAGCCATGGGAGTAACAGGAGTAGTCCAGCACTACCCTGTTAGCAAACCAGCCGAGATTACAATAGGGCCTTTGCATACCAAGCATTCCTTTTTGCTGGCTGCATCTGCACCAACTAATCTCCTGGGTAGAGACTTACTATGTAAAATGGGTTGCGTCATTTATTGTACTCCTGAGGGTGTATTCTTGGACATCCCTGAGAATCACGCTCAGGAAGTACGAGACATGTTAGACTCCCCATCAAAATTAATGTCACATTCCATTATGACAAATAGGAATCCATCCCAAGTAGAAGAGATGACATCTCAGATACCAGAGTCGCTTTGGACAAAAGATGGACAGGACACTGGATTAATGGCAAATGTAGCTCCAGTAGTTGTGCAAGTAAAAGATGGTAGGATAGCTCCAAAAATCCCACAGTATCCTCTGAAGCCAGAGGTGGAGTTAGGAGTTTTTCCCGTAATAGAGCGCTTGCTACAACAGGGCATTCTAGTAAGAACGTCCAGCACAGCAAATAGTCCCATCTTCCCTGTTAAAAAGAGTGGGGGGAGGGGTTACAGGCTAGTGCAGGATCTAAGGGGGATTAACAAAATAGTTGAGAGTCAGTTCCCCGTAGTGCCTAATCCAGCTGTCATCCTAATGCAAATTCCTCCCACTGCCAAATTTTTCACTGTTATTGACCTCTGCTCCGCTTTCTTTTCGGTACCTCTGCACCCTGACAGCCAATATTTGTTTGCATTCACATACAGAGGAGTCCAATACACGTGGACTCGGTTACCCCAAGGTTTCATAGATAGTCCAAGTATATTTTCTCAGGCTTTGCATGATTGTTTACAGTCTTTCCAACCGGAAAGTGGATCAGTGTTGATACAGTACGTGGATGATCTACTACTGTGTTCTGATTCATTGGAGGCATCCCTGAAGGATACGAAACAGCTCCTGTTTCATCTTTCAGACACAGGTCACAAGGTCTCCAAAGACAAGTTGCAATTATGCCAAGCTAAGGTAAAATACTTGGGACACTGTCTAACACAAGGACTGAGACACCTGACCGCTGATAGAATCCAAGCCATTAGAGACATGACACTGCCACAAACCCAGCAACAGATCAGGACATTTTTAGGAATGTGTGGGTATTGCCGTAATTGGATCCCAGGGTT
Organism: Pseudophryne corroboree; assembly: GCF_028390025.1. Taxonomy (NCBI): domain Eukaryota; kingdom Metazoa; phylum Chordata; class Amphibia; order Anura; family Myobatrachidae; genus Pseudophryne; species Pseudophryne corroboree. Next base: position 234,005,613 of record NC_086444.1, read on the forward strand.
TTCCATATTGGCGCTACCTTTGCAGGAAATGGTCTCCTCAAATAAACCTGATCGGATTTCGCATACAGACGAATCCGAAACAGCATTTGAGAGACTCAAACAGTGCCTAACGCAGGCACCAGCACTAGGTATGCCAGACTATGGGAAACCCTTTGAACTATACGGAACAGAAAGTGCTGGGTGCGCAGCAGGTGTACTAACACAAAAACACGGTGATGCCAGCAGGCCAATTGCATACTACAGCGCTCAGCTAGACACGGTAGCGCGATCCCTCCCCACATGCTTGCGTAGCGTTGCGGCGATAGCATTGCTAGTGACAAAAAGCGAAGATGTCGTGCTAGGCCACAACCTCACAATCCATACACCGCATGCGGTATCTGCCTTATTGAATTCTGCCCAAACCAGACACGTCTCATCAGCAAGGTTTACAAGATGGGAATTGGCATTAATGGCCCCCGTAAACATCACCATAAGGAGATGCAGTGCATTAAACCCTGCGACATTTCTCCCAGGTGTGCCTGGTCAGACACAAAGGGTGGAAGGTGAGAGTGATGGGGAAGGAGGATTTAATGCAAAGGAAGATGTACATGATTGTATGGAATATTTGACCCAAAATTTTACCGCAAGGCCTGACATCAGTGACAATCCACTGGAAGATGCAGAACTCACGTTCTACACGGACGGTAGTTGTCACAGACAGTCAGACTCGGGAGACTTGTGTACTGGATACGCAGTCGTAGATGACCAAAACACCATAGAAGCAGAACCGCTAGGCCCACCTCACTCAGCCCAGGTTGCTGAACTGGTCGCCCTAACCAGAGCATGTGAATTGGCTAAGGGTAAGTCTGCCAATATCTACACCGATTCTAGATACGCGTTCGGGGTAGTACATGATTTCGGAGCCCTATGGCGGCTCAGAAATTTCATGACGGCGGCTGGTACACCGATAGCGCATGCAGCTCACATAAAAAGGCTTCTAACAGCGATACAGGAACCCGACAGAGTGGCTGTTATCAAATGTAAAGCACATACATATAGCCAAGACCCAGTATCCCTTGGTAACAGCCGAGCAGACGAAGCCGCAAAGCTTGCAGCTGCTACCCCCACACGGACAGACACCACACAGTTGATGGTATTTAATACCATCAACACACAGAAGTTGTGTGAGATGCAGAATTTGTGTTCCACACAGGAAAGAGCAGTCTGGAGGGCAAAGGGATATGGCCAGGAGTCCTCAGGGCTCTGGACGGATGGACATGGTAAACCAGTGGCCCCCAGGGCATACCTTCCATGTCTGGCTGAAGCAGCTCACGGGCTGACTCATCTAGGCAGGGAGGGGATGTGCAAATTGGTAAGAGCATACTGGTGCGCCCCAGGATTCTCCTCTCATGCGGGTAAAAGAGCAATGTCATGCCTTACCTGTCTGAGAAAGAATATTGGAAAGGCAATACCTACAGAACCATCCCATATCCCACCTGCCGGCGGCCCTTTCCAAGTAATACAAATTGACTTCATTCAATTACCCCCATGTAGAAATTTGAAATATGTACTTGTTTGTATAGATGTTTTCTCGAATTGGGTCGAAGCTTTTCCAGCAGCTACAAATACCGCTATGTTTACAGCTAAGAAAATTGTGCAGGAATTTGTATGTAGATATGGTATCCCTAGAATCATTGAAAGTGATAGGGGTACCCATTTTACAGGTGATGTCTTTCAAGGAATGTGTAAATTGATGGGAATTGATAGCAAGCTGCACACTCCGTACCGTCCACAGGCGAGTGCGAAGGTCGAAAGAGTGAACAGCACTATTAAAAATAAATTGAGTAAAGTAATGGCAGAGACAGGATTGACGTGGCCAGAAGCTTTACCCATTGTTTTGTATAGCATCAGAACCACTCCCAGGTCCCCTCTTAATCTGTCTCCTTTTGAAATCTTGTTTGGTCGACAACCGCATGTCATGATTAACCCTCAGGATGATTTGAAATGTAACAATGAAGTAACTGTAAAATACTTGATTAACATGAGTAAGCAGTTGAGGAATCAAAATGATAATCTGAAGTTGGTGATTCCTGATTTACCAGATAGTAATTGTCATGACATTGAACCTGGGGATTATGTAATGATACGAAATTTCCTACGCTCAGGTTGTCTTATTGATAGATGGGAAGGACCATACCAGGTCTTATTGACTAGCACCACAGCATTGAAGGTTGCTGAGAGAGAGACTTGGGTCCATTCATCCCACTGCAAGAAGGTTGTTGATCCCGAGAAGTCCCGTGATAAGGAACAGACGGTAGAGGTTGTATCACTGGAGTGTCTGTTCCAGGAGGACTGAGGCGGCACCTGAGCCTTGAAGATCGAAAGCAGCTGTCGACTCCCCTCTCCCTTTTATTGTTTTCTCCACTCCCCATCCCCTCTCCCTTAAAATTTCTTTTTCCCCCTTCTCATTCTTCTCTATTTCCTCCTCAAAGATGGACTTGCCCCAAGAGACTGTGATCCGGATTTTGATGTTAACCATGATGTTGACCAGAGCAGTCTGTTCCGGCGAGAGTACCATAGAGGTCGAGAGAGGTTCTGGAATGGGTTCCGATTATGATGATGGAGGCGTAGTTTTCCAAGATCAACCAAACCAACAAGCAAAGGCGAGTATCAGAAAACGATCCGATAGAAGAAATTGTGATGGATTGTTAGCTGAAGAAAATTGTATCTGTAGGCTCTGTGATAATCTGGTTGAAGATGGATGCATAAAGAAATGCCAATCTAGTTTTAATATCCATATGGACCGGCATCCATTGAGTGACTATCACTCTCTAGTGGGTAACGTGTTAAACCAAACAGATTGTTGGGTATGCTCTCAAGTACCTCAGGGTCACAGTAAATCAGGGCTAGTACCATTTCCTTTAACGTTAGGGGAGGTACTTGAGCTAAGTGGTGGGAGACCGGTGGACCGGAGGTTTAACATCTCCAGCCCTCCTAGTTTGAAGCTCCACCAATACCATGTGGATAGGTCCCTCATATGTTTTAACATCTCCAATCCCAGAAAACCGGGAAATTGGGAAGTGTCATGGAGCAACCTTACCATGACCTTTTCACATAGAGCAGATAGAATGCCTACAGATACAGAGCTCGTACGCCACATAGCCAGTAGAGGAAAATCTTTTCGGTATCGATATACCTTAGGAAATAGGATTACTAGAGTTGGAGAGGTATCACCAGGATACTGTGCACATATCGTACAAACCGATACGTGCATTAGGCAGATGGAAGAATTAGGGTCAGGAGATTTCACCTGGAAGGTTTGTAACATGGTCATGTCCTTCTCCGTCCCATATGTTCTCCCCGATGATGCATATTTCATATGCGGGAGAAAGGCGTACAAGTGGCTTGCCCCAAACTCTGAAGGATTGTGTTATATTGGAAAAATATTGCCTGAAGTGATGACTGTTACACATGACAAAATGAAGGACATACACCGTGGTGCCCAAGCTCCTTATACTCACACTCATTACGAGCACCGAGTTAAAAGACAACTGTCAGAAAGGTTAGAGCATCCGGCCTCTGATCTTATCCATGAATCCACCGGGATTCAGGTTCTGGTAGCGTTAGATTTCACTCGCACCGCTCGAGGTGTGATGAATTATAGATACATTTCCGCACTCGCCAATTTGTTAGATAATATCACTGAAATGTATGATGACACGTTTAGATACACTGGAAGAGAACTTCAAGCTTACAAAACAGAACTAGTTCAGCATAGGATGGTTCTTAATTATCTTACAGCAGTAACAGGCGGATATTGTGTTACATTGGCAACACAGTACGGCATAAAGTGTTGCACGTATATCACAAATAGCACCGAGGATCCGGTAGAGGTCATAGACCAAAAGATGGACGATATTCTGCAGTTAAAGTGGGAATTTCGTCGAAAACACAATCTCACCCTTGCTGCTGTAGGTAATGAGCTGACTGGTTGGGTGTCATGGTTGAACCCGCGAAATTGGTTCTCCGGTTTAGGAGACTGGGCTCAAGGAGTCATAATGGATGTTGGAAAGTTTCTACTATGTATCTTGGGTGTCGTTATATCGATTGGATTGATATTTAGATGCGGGCAGGCTTTAATGAGGTGCAAACAAAGTACAAAAGTGATGAGCTTGAGGAGTGAGGAAACCGTAATTAACCTGGATTTGATTTATGACCCAATGATAGAAACCAGAATGTGATGAAAATGCGATTATACGGTCCGTTTCTTTCACCTGTTTTTCTGCTTTTCTCCAAGATACAAAGACCCCCTTGGACGAGGAAGCTGACGAGACGAGATGTATACAGACAACGGATTGACCAAAGAAGAAGATTTGACAACTTTAAATATGGACACTTGATGAACTTTGCCATGGATCCCCAGTTTCCCTAGTACTTTTAAACTCACGCTAGCCCAACATTTTTTGTAAATCTGATGGCTCAGACAAAGCTATTTGCTCATGCCCAAGGAGCAATACAGCGCAAAGAAGACGACTCTCAACAGATACCGAAAACAACTTCGACGACAGATGTACATTTCCCTGACATAGAATATCATTGCATTTTTCGTAAGTGTTCTTTATCTTCATCTCTACAACCCTCAGGTAATAACACACATAGTCGATAGGGAATACAGGCACAGATAGCAGCAACCACATACCTCCCCCATTCATGTATCATCAACTAAAATGTGCATCCCCATTTTGTTACAACCACAGCCGAAATGAGCTCGGTAGAGTTTGACAGCCCATCCACAGACCTGTACCACAGGATAAGAAGGAATTCAAATGTATACTTCGCAATACCTCGAAGCTTGATTTACCACACGTACGGCACGATGATACATGACCCTCCAAACATGGACTCATACACACATGCTTCTACTTTCTCACTAGGTCATACCCTCTTCACACCTACTCCACTCTTCTCCCCTACCCAACCATGGAAATCAATTAACCCCTGACTTACATTTTTCTCCTTAAATGTTTTGTGGCAGTTATTATTGACTGCCAAAGGGTGGACTGTCAAAGTCAGAAAAATGTCTCAATGCACGTTGCCATATTTGCACCGCACACTGGTCCGCGCTGCGCGTGCGTACGCTCTCCCGTGGAAGCGCATACCCGCAATAGCGTGCACACGCAGGCGCGGTATGCGTATTTACGGTAGAGTTTATGTGGTCGTAGCGTGCGACTCATTCGTTACATATTTTCACAATTAATGTAGTTTATAGATCATGGTCCCTTTGATAGATTCTGAAAGTTTGGTTAAAATACAATGTCCCAGAGCTGAGGAATCCCTCTTTATATCGTACGAAGGGTCTAACAGGAATCATACAGCAGTGTTTGGTACCCATCGGAAGAGTATTTAATTAGCAATATTCCGGTGTTGGTTTGGAGCGTATTAATCGCTCGTGCGAATAGTTATGGACATAAGAAGTTTATGTCCATTTCTATTATTTACACATACTCAGGTATGCGGCGGGAAACCCAGTTTCCCACCCACCTGAGCTGTTGGAAATCGTCACAGCCCACCTGTATGAATCACCCTATGACCTTTTGTTATGATGCAGGGCCGAATTCCTTCGGCCAATGGACAATGGGATTGTAGGACCAGGAGATTGCATTGTGTGTGGGGCATAAATAGGCAGGCCGACCACATCCAGCTCACTCTCTCATCAACGGTTATCTGCTGATAGCCGGGAGCTGGATATCGAGGCGCAGGCGATCATACCCTTTGTGCGTAAGTTTCTCTCCGTAATCATTGTCTTTCTGTGAGCCAATTTCTCTCTCTCTCTCTATCTCTCTCTCTCCTCTTTTCTCTTATATCTCTCATAGTATTATAGTATTGTACTGTATTGCATTCAGGTCAGTGTAGTATTGTCTTTTTTGTATTTATTGTTTAGTTCTGTGGTTAGGAAGTCTCTGTTATATTGTAGTGTATCATTTGTACTGTTAACCCCTTTTTACAAGTATATTAGATATAATACAGTTAATAGGCTTTGGAACCTAAACCAGTATCTGTGTATTTTCTATAGTGTTAAGTGTTCACTTGAGCGTCGGTGACGCTCAAGCAGCTTTGTAGTTAGTCAGGCTACACAAGGTTGCACTTACACCCTGTACTCACATTAAGGTATTCAGTGTATTTCATTGGTATAAGGTTTTAACATAAAGGTATAGTGTTGTGAGCGTCTGCATCGCTGGTGACCTCCTCGTGGTCTCGAGCGTACGCTACGCTACAGCGAATCATTCCCCTAGACATAGCCAATAACGTGTCCTGTGATCACTGGGCCGTGAGCGAACGTGACGCTTGAGCGTCTCGCCTACGGCTGAGCGATCGCTACGCCAATAGCGTACCATTACGGTACTTCTTAAGTAAACAGAGTACAGTGTTCTTAGCTTCATAAAGGGTTGTTTATACGACAAGGAATTTAGCATTGTCAAAACATTCCCCTTGTGCACTTCGTGTGGTATGCTCAGTACATCGTACGAATGTCCAGTTTTCTTATCTCTCCACCATTGATGGCAACATCGGCTTTTCGAGCTGCCCCTGCCTGGCCATCTCAAGTAACATTGACTGCATACACCATTGCACACGCTGGTTTTCACGCATGCAGTAATGGTTTCCAGGCCTTCTTGCGCATGTGCAGTTGCAAGTAATCAATCAACTGCACAAACATCAACACTAAACATCAGCACTAAGGGGGACATTTACTAAGCAGTGATAAGAGCGGAGAAGTGAGCCAGTGGAGAAGTGCCCATGGCAACCAATCAGCACTGAAGTAACATCTATAATTTGCATACTATAAAATTAAAAAGAGCTGCTGATTGGTTGATGGGGCAACTTCTCCACTGGCTCACTTCTCCGCTCTTATCACTGCTTAGTAAATGTCCCCCTAAATCCACCACTTAATCAAGCTCTATGTTACAGAACTTATAGCAAAGACTCAATGGCCACATAAAGCAGGCTATACTAAGACTGTAAGCAGGTTATATGAAAGTGTCTTACTCTACGACGAAGTCTATCTCTTTCTTCACGAATAGCATTCATAGTAGACTTGGTCCTATTGAGATCTTCCTCTTTGCTGCAGAGCATAGCAGTGAGGCTTTCGTTTTCTTCCCGAAGTCCAGCCAGTTCCTTCTCCCATCGTGACCGTTCTTCTGCCAGATTAGGATATAAATCCCGGCCCAGAACCCCCTCTATTTCTTCTACAGTCTGTCAAGGACACAACATGATCAGGCTGATGCCCTTAAAATGCAAACAAAAGCTTATAGCAACATTAGCAACAACATACAGTATGAAAGAGTTTGAGGAACATGTCAGAACTGAAAATAAAGCTTTGACTAAAAGGGTGCACACATCTATCAGTGTGTAAGTCAGCTAGGAACCCAGAGCAACATCGCTCACACAGAGATATACAGTATCTGAAGTCCTGCCATGGTACATGACAGCTCATGGCTGATTGCTTTATTAGATAACCCATTATTATGGTTCATAACAACCACACGACTTCAGGTCAGTGAATAAAGTTACACAATCAACACAAGAATAAAGATAAAAACTAAATTCAGGTAAAGTAAGTGACATCATGAAATATGGATCTCCAGGTGATAAATACAGGTCCTGAACGAATGTTGTCTTAAATGGGTTACTCACCTAATCTAAAATAAAAATAGGTGCAGATGTGTCCTCATACACCTAGGGGAACATTTACTAAAGTGCGGGTTTTTAGAAGTGGAGATGTTGCCCATAGCAACCAATCAGATTCTAGCTATTATCTTTTAGAAGGTGCTAGATGAATGAGAAGTTGAATATGATCGGTTGCTATGGACAACATCTCCACTTCTAAAAACCCTTTAGTAAATATATACCCTAGCCTCAATAAGCCATATGCACAAGACACCTGTCACGAGTCAGCTGCACTGAGCTCTGCAGCTCAAATGTGCGTCTCAGTCACCTTCGGATGCAACAAAACAGCTTCAAGAGACTGCACTGATTAATGTGATATGCGACTGAGTCTGAACAGTATATGAAGCACAATGGAACTTAACATAAAAAAAGCTGCGGCCGCTGCATCGTACTTTGTATACAGATACAGACTCTGTCGCACAGTTATACAAGTGCCACATATAAAAGCAGTGTAGTCTCATGAAGCAGTTTTGCACATTGAAATTAAGAAAGACACTCACCGGAAGCTGAGTCGCAAGGTATCTGGTGGGCCGAGAAGGGATGTTTGGCACAACTTCAATATTAGTGTATGTGCTGCTAGTGTCAGTACATAGTAATTAGTAGTATTTGGCCACTGCTGCCACACGACTAGCGGTATATTTCGTACATCACTGCTACCTGCAAGCTATACTACAAAATAGTGTACTGGCTGTTTGCATACACTTGGATGATATTGTACAAGCAGCTGGGACAAGGAGATTTATGGTAGACTTACCATAGTTAAATCTCTTTCCGCGAGGTACACTGGGTTCCACAGGAAATACATCGGGTGTAGAGTTGGATCTTGATCCAGAGGCACCAACAGGCTAAAGCTTTGACTGTTCCCAGGATGCATTGCATGGCCTCCTCTATAACCCCGCCTCCGGACACTGGAGCTCAGTTTCGTTAACCAGTCCAATGCAGTAACAGGTAAAAGAGAAGGCTGAAGGGACCAGCGGTTAATGCCATACAAACCCAAAGAAGCGAAGTGCGTCAGGGTGGGCGCCCTGTGGAACCCAGTGTACCTCGCAGAAAGAGATTTAACTATGGTAAGTCTACCATAAATCTCCTTTTGTGCAGTGGGGTACACTGTATTCCACAGGGAATACATCGGGGATGTTCTAAAGCAGTTCCTCATGGGAAGGGATGCACCGCAGCGGGCACAAAAACCCGGCATCCACAGGAAACATCCTGGGAGGCGGAAGTATCAAAGGCATTAAACCGAATGAACGTGTTCACTGAAGACCACGTAGCAGCCTTGCACAATTGTTCAGCGTACCACATCCAAAGACCTCTCTTTGGAGGACAAACTAGAAGAGATAAAGGCCAGAACCCCAATCTCTTGGTTAAGATGGAAAGATGACACCACCTTAGGTAGATAACCGGGACAAGTTCTAAGAACTGCCCGGTAACGGTGAAAAATCAAAAAGGGTGGACAAAAGGCCAAAGCGCCTAAGTCCGAAACCCTCCTAGCAGAGGCAATAGCCAGTAGAAACACGACCTTAAGCATAAGACATTTAAAGTCCACAGACAAGAGGTTCAAAAGGAGACTCTTGCAGGGCATTCAAGACAACGGACAGATCCCATGGAGCCACCGGAGGGACATAGGGAGGCTGAATCCGTAAAACGCCTTGAGTGAAAGTATGAACATCAGGAATAGAAGCAATCTTCCTCTGAAACCACACCGGCAAGGCAGAAATAGGAACCTTGAGGGAGGCCAGACGAAGGCCTAAGTCTAGGCCTTGTTGCAGAAAAGCCAAAAGTCTAGAAGTTCTGAAATGGAGGTCTGGGCGTTGAGGAAGTAGGAGAGGATGCTCTATCGATAGACACTGCAGGTCTGAGAACCAATGCCGTCTGGGCCACGCTGGAGTGACTAGAAGTAGTATTCCTCTTTCTTGCTTGAACTTCCGTAGTACCCTGGGCAGGAGTGACACTGGAGGGAACACGTATGGCAGCTGAAAGTTCCATGGAATTGCCAGTGTGTCCACGATCGCTGCCTGAGAATCCCTTGTCCTTGATCCGAAGACCGGAACCTTGTGATTGTGTTGAGACGCCATCAGGTCTACATCTGGTAGTCCCCACATGTCCACTAGGAGTTGAAAGACTTCCGGATGAAGACTCCACTCTCCGGCGTGTACGTCCTGATGACTGAGGACATCAGCTTCCCAGTTGATGACTCCGGGAATGAACACCGCCGATATTGCTGGCAGATGGCGTTCCGCCCAACAAAAGATTTTTGACACTTCCATCATTGCCATGCAGCTTTGAGTGCCGCCTTGATGATTTATGTATGACACCGTGGTGGCGTTGTCTGATTGTACTTGAACGGGCCTGTTATGTATCAGAGGCAGGGCAAGAGTCAAAGCATTGAACACTGCCCGCAATTCCAGAATGTTTATCGGGAGGAGAGATTTCTCCTTGGTCCACTGACCCTGGAGAGAGTGTTGCTCTAGCACCGAGCCCCAACCCCGCAGACTGGCGTCCATAGTCAGTAGGACTCAGTTGGGGATCCAGAAGGGACAGCCCCTGCTCAACTGTTGGTCCTGTAGCCACCAGCTCCGTGACAGACGAACCTCCAGAGTCAAGGAAATCATTTGAGAACTGATCCGATAAGGCAGGCCGTCCCACCTGGAAAGGATTAACCTCTGAAGAGGGCAGGAATGAAATTGAGTGTACTCTACCATGTCGAAAGCCAACACCATGAGGCCTAGTACTTGCATCGCCGAGTGTATCGACACTCATGGGCGAGAGAGGAAGCATCTGATCCTGTCCTGAAGTTTCAGGACTTTCTCTGGAGACAGAAACAATCTTTGGTTGTGTGTGTCCAGCAGTGCCCCCAGGTGCACCATGCTCCGAGCAGGGACCAGCGAGGACTTTTTCCAGTTGAAGAGCCATCCGTGGACTTGTAGGAATTGGACCGTCAGTTCCAGATGACTGAGGAGAACATCTTGGGAATTCGCCAGGATCAGCAAGTTGTCCAGATACGGAAGGATCCTGATTCCCTGATGGCGCAGAATGGCCGTCATCACGGCCATGACCTTGGTGAAGAACCAAGGGCCCGTGGCCAGTCCAAATGGCAGAGCCCGGAATTGATAATGTAGGTTGCCAACAGCAAACCGCAGATATTGCTGATGCGATATGGCAATAGGTATATGCAGGTAAGCATCCTGTATGTCCAGGGATACCATATAATCTCCGGGTTCCATGGCCAGTACAATCGAGCGCTGCGTTTCCATAAAGAACTAGGACACTCTCACAAATTTTTCAGTGATTTGAAGTTGAGTATAGGCCGGAAGGACTAGAAACAGGGTCGAATAGTATCCCCTGCCTCTCTTGGACAGAGGTACCAGCACTACCACTCCTGTGTCCAGAAGGGATCGCACAACCAGGTGTAGAGCTTGCGCTTTCAACGGATCCGAAGGGATAACTATCATGCAGAACTGGCGAGGGGGACATCTCTTGAAAGAGACTGCGTATCCGTGAGAGACAATGACTCGCACCCAGGCATCTGACGTGGTCTTTAACCAGGCCTGGGTGAACTGCAGATGTCGGCCTCCAACCCTGGGATCCCCGCCACGTCATGCAGCAGGCTTGTCTTGTTTGGAAGCAGGCTGACGGGCGGCCCAGGATTGATTAGGTTTGGGCTTAGTGGTTTTGGAAGCACAAGCCTGTCTCGGGTACACTTGACCCTCTGCTTTCTCTGGAGGTCGAAAGGAACGAAAAGTGGTACCCTTTGCCTTCGGTGCAGGAGGATTAGTACTTGGGAGAAACGCAGTCTTAGCAGTGGCCAAGTCAGTCACAATCTTATTCAGATCTGCCCCAAATAGGATGTCTCCCTTGAAAAGGAAGCACCTCCAAGGTCTTTTTGGAGTTCAGGACCACCTTCCAGGACCTCAACCACATAATTCGGCGAGCCAATATAGACGTAGTGGACGCCTTGGCTGCCATTACACCTGCCTCAGAAGACACCTCCTGAATATAGTGGGAGGCGGTGGCAATATGAGACAGATATTGTCTGGCAGTGTCAGAAATATCCTGAGGCAGCTCTTCCTCTAATGCCTGAACCCATGCTTCAATTCCTTTTGCGGCCCAGGAGGCTGCTATAGTAGGTCTATGTACAGCCCCTGTAAGGGAGTAAATAGACTTCAGGCATGCCTCCACACGCTTATCCGTCGGTTCCTTCAGTGAGGTGACAGTGGTGACAGGTAGAGTAGATGACACCACAAGACGAGTGACATGAGAGTCCACCGGCGTTGGAGTTTTCCACTTGTTGCTCAACTCTGCAGGGATAGGGTAACGAGCTAGCATCTTCTTAGACAGGGAGAATTTCTTTCCTGGAGAAGACCAGGGTTCCTGACATATGTCTATTAAATGGTCAGAATGTAGGAAGACTACTTTAGCAACCTTCTGATGTTTGAACTTATCAGGTTTCTTAGATGCAGTAGTGGGATCTACCTCATCATCAATTTGTAGAATCAGCTTAATAGCCCCACAAACCATCAGTTAAAACTTCCCCCTCAGGTAAATCCTTGGTGTAAGCACTGCATGATGCAGAAGCGTCCGTGGATTTCCCGCTCTGTTGGCTGACATTATAGTGAATGTAGCCGTAGAGCGTAACAGTACAATATAGCCAGACAAATGCAATACCTGCAAATAACCCCCTGATTTAAGGGATAGTAAATACAGGACACAAACACAGAATTAAAGCGGTATGAGGTGACTGAAATACACAGTAAAACACACTAAACAGTATATACTGTGTAGCACTATATATGAGACCCTGATGCCCCAAGCCCCCCAGGGTACAGAATACAGTGATAGCAATAGGTGTGATACACGAGGAGTGAAATCCGCACAGCAGCTACAGGCACACTCAGTCACAGTTACAATGCAGAAATTATTTCAGACAAACAATAAAACCGTACTGGACTAGTAAAATTACACACACATATATAACAACACTTCTGATGGGTGTAGTAGGGTATGCCGGCGGGCGGGCTCCCGGCGACCACCCGCATACCGACAGCTGGGCGAGTGCAAATGAGCCCCTTGCGGGCTCGCTGCGCTCACCACGCTGCGGGTACGGTGGCGCGCTATGCACACCACGCTGTCTATTCTCCCTCCAGGGGGGTCGTGGACCCCCAAGAGGGAGAAAAGATGGCGGTATGCCGGCGGTCGGGATTCCGACGCCGGTATGCTGGTCGTTGAGAGCCCGGCCGCCGGCAAACAGAAGACCACCCCTTCTAATGTACAGGGTGAAACGCGTAGAGGACTCCTTACCTACCTCCTCCTGAACATTGGACATTCACTGTGGTGCTGCTAAGCTAAGCCCCCATTTTATCTTTATTTTATATCTTTTTACTCATTTTTATTTACTATGTGTACCATTATATGTATGAAAATAAATGAACCCCCCTGTTTTATATGAGAGCAGACATTAATTTGTTTGGGGACATCTGAGCCATTGAGACAAATTGTGGAGAGGAGGGAATCCTTGATTGTGATATGCATGATTAACTTAATCTTTCTGGTACGCATGAAATCTCTATTACTGGCACATATAATTGAATGAGAAATTACATCTCCATGAGGTGTTCGTCTTATTCTTACTGATTGTAGATCTTCTTGAGAAAAGCACGAGACAAACAACTGTGATACGCTCAACCCATTTATCTATCTGGTACAAAGAATACTCACCTAAATGTTGTTTGTGGTCTAAGCTTGATGGGAAATATTACACTATGAGGCGCTTGTTTCAACTTTATTGATTCTAGATATATCTATATCTATATATATATATGTATATAGATATAACAATGCACAGTCAGATACTGGATGTATATCTCAGAATACTTGTACTAAATATTCAGGAAGAAGTACACTTGCTCTTAACACTGTCTAAAATGACATGTAGAATACTGAAGTGACTGTAAATGCACAGCGCTGAGTAAGGATTTACAGAGGAGACATTGCCCTGCAGTCCCGGAGATCAGCCGCAGCTACTTGTGAAAAAATGGCGCACAAATCTCTGTCAGGGAGTGAGGGAGAGTAAAGAGCAGCTGCAGGCCGGGAACACCAGCAGTAGATGGTGCCCGGAGCTGGGGGAGGGTCAAGCACCTTATCCACTATGCTGGTCCTCACGACCGGTGGATAAAGCGAGGTCCCTGTACGGCCACAGTGTCCACGCCAGCGTCGTGGTCCATCTCCTAAAACTGCGACCGGAATGCGATTTTGGCGGGTCCCACCTGGGGGACCCTCTTACCTCCTCCCAAAGCAGCAGCCACGAGATCCTGGAGAGCGCCAGTGGCGTGTGCCTGGAAACCGGAGCGCCTCCGCCGCAAGTACCCGGGAACTCGGCCAGCGGGAGTATGTGGCGCTGCTGGGGAGGTGTTGGAGCCACAGCACAGTATGTCAGTAGGACATAAAAGTGCTGCAGCCCTTGAAGAATCTTCTAATAAAAGCTCTTTTCAGGGCTGCAGGCACCAACTTACAAACTGAGCTCCAGTGTCCGGAGGCGGGGTTATAGAAGAGGCCATGAAATGCATCCTGGGAACAGTCAAAGCTTTAGCCTGTTGGTGCCTCTGGATCAAGATCCAACTCTACACCAGATGTATTCCCTGTGGAACACAGTGTACCCTGCTGCAGAAATATAACATTTTGGTTTACGCTCCAGCTACCTTTGCTGATTATGTTATATGAAATAACCATGAAACTGCCAACAGGAAAAACATTTTTTGGAGTAATGAAGAAAACAGGAGCGGATTGGTAGTACCATTTCATTATGTACTGTCCCCCTAGCAGTACATAGGTATTTTTGCTTTAGGTGGAGAGCCCCTTTAAGCTCACATTTCTGCGGTTAACTTCAGCCATATGATTTGGTTGTTTTGTGAGGCTCAAGTAACAGAAATTCATGAAGCTGAAAATATCTGTGTGGTAAAATACTTAGCATGTCACCTTAATTGCCAGGTCACAGTGTTCACTAGCAGTTGTTAGCTGCTCAATGTGTCTGTCCACTTCTGCCACAGAGAGGTTGCAGCTGCTCTTCTTCCTCCCGCACACCACGTTTTCCAGGCCTGTCAGCACCCGCTGCAGCTCGGAGTTCAGGTCACTGCAGGTGTCTATGGCAGAGGGAAAAAGAACAAACTGAGCAAGGTGGGAAACTTGGAAGAACACAAAGTCGTATTGCAAACATCATTTCAATTATACAGGATGTATGAGTTTAGCTTATAACATACTAGAGACTGTTTTCATTAGGTATTGCTTACTGGTTTTATGTACTGTATACAGTATGTTTAAATGCACCCATTGGTGAAGATTAGGTCTATTACTTCACTTTTTCCACCAATTCACCAATTGGATGCAGACTGTCTCAAGCCCAGAGCATAAACAACAAGCCTAAATACAAAATTCATTAAGGCCTGAAATTTTTGTACATTCATGTTTATGAGATTAACGTCAAAAAAATAAAACAGACTGACTTCTCTTTAATACGTAAAGAAATATACAGCATTTACACATCACATCACACTTTCTTATTCAAGGAAGAGGAGACAATACAAAATGATGGACAAAAGCCAAAGAGAAAAACTGTAGATAAAATTGCAGTACATGTATAGAACATGTAATGAGCCATAGAGGATAGGCAGGATCAAACTGGAAATCAATATATATGGACTAGCTGCAAAAAAAGGTCTACTCCATCCAGCTTCAACAAGAGTGTATGGGAATAAGAAAAAAGTATATAACCCAAGTGTATGACCAATGTCATGATCTTAAGTGTTAAAATAAAATCTTAAGTGCAACATTAAGTGTAAACTTCACAATTTTCAGCTGTAATGGATGTCATTGTAGCTACAGAATGCAACTCTCTTCTCCATGTGTTACTGATTCACGCTTGCTGATGGCAGATGATGACTTGGCTCAGTGCAAGTCCATCTACTACTAAGTTGACTCCCAGGATAGAATAATGTTTATTCCAGACATGATTTGATTTTAACACATTTGCTGTAAGCTGCTTCCAGCCATTTCCCAGTTCTAACATCGCCTTGAAACCACCTCCCCCTTCCTAAAATACAGACACACTGCCGAGCATGACACAAGCTATATGAAATTCTTCCAATATGAAAATCCCCCTCTGCCCCAATCTATCAGCTTCCTGGAGAGAAACCAGATTTGTTAATGTTTTCAGCAGAGTTCAGAGACTATAACTGCAAACTAAGTACCGCTATATGTCAGACATAACAACAAGGAGTGTATGTCTCACACGTTCAGAAAAGACCTTCAGCACATCATACCACAACCTGGTAGTACAATCCAAAATCACTCACTCAGCATTTCTTGTATGCGATAGAAATACATTATTAGAAAGCATAAGCTTGTCTTTAACTTACTTATATTTATTTAGTATTTGTGTGCTCTGTTATAAAGGAGTCTGTATTTTAGCTGCAACAAACACAGATACATGTATTTACAAACAGTTATGCTGTAGCTCTGCTTCTACAGATACAAGCATGGTGAGTAAAAAAAGACTATGACAAATTAATATAGAATACACAGCACTGAACCTTACGTTCCAGAGTGGAATGTCACATCTCCAAAATGCGTTGTGGTGGTGGCTATGCCTTTACATGTACTACATAGTATATATTATCAGTACATGGAGTTTATTTCCACTAGAGTTTTCTATAGGCGAAAACCAACATTGGAAAAATAATTCTACTGAAAACCCTGTTTGTCTGCAGGGTATATTCAATTGAAGTCGGATCCATTCCAACATTCATTTGTCGGAATGGATCCGTCCTGAATTGAGATGCGGGGGGGGGGGGGGGGGGGGGGGGGGGGGAGAGCTGCGGCTCTCCCCCGTCTCCCCCCCAGTCTCTCTGCCTCTCCAGTCCCTCCTCTCTGCATCACAGCTGCCGCTCACGGCAGCGTTCACCCGGCTCCAGCAAGCGAGGTCTCACTTGCTGGAGTCGGGTGGACGCTGCTGTGGGCGGCGGCTGTGACATCTTCCAGCGCTGCTCACCCGGTCCCCGCCTCGGCTCTGGCCGTCCCCGCGCGGCTCTCCAGTCTCCGTCGAATTCCTCGACTTGTCGAAAAATTTGGGGTTTGATTGAATAGGTCGAATCACGATTCGACCTTAAAAAGTCTAAAACTGCCGTCTATATATATATATTTTATATACATAACAAGGATATTTTGCAGGCAGAAGTGCTATAAAAGCTATGAAAGGTTTGTACATGAACAACGATACGCTGTCAGCTCAAAAGCTGAGCAGACATTACTATGTCTCATTTCACATCTACACTAAGTGGGATTAACATTCCACTTCCCTCACTAATGAGAATGTCTATGTAATAAGTTACCTCAATGATGTAAACCCTTTGCTCACTAAATACCACAAGTAACATAACCACTTATCTGTTTCTTAGTCTCTTTTTATTAGTTCTGTCTCCATGGTTGAAGAGGTTATTATTATTATACAGTCAGTCGTCAGGTAACGTACGACACTCAGAGAACAGGCAGTGCAGCCGGCTCATTGTGAAAGGGATGGTGAGAATGCAGCCTGTGTTGTTATCCCAGAAGCACTAACAGACAGTTAATTAATCTGTCACATTCAACTACGTGGAATTCCATGGCCACAAAATAATAAGGGTAAATGGAGGGATTCTAGGTAAAGTGCACTCATTTAGCAGATGTAGGAAGGATTATACAGTCAGTTCTAAAGGAATGGATGGCATGGCACTTAGGCCAGTGATGCACTGTTGTAGTTTCCATTTTAGTAGAAATGGAACTTACATACTTTATGACTAGAAACACACAGAACATACAGTAATGCCTGATTGTATTTTCTTTATCATAAATATTTATTGAGAAATTACATATAATAAGATTTTACTCACCGGTAAATCTATTTCTCGTAGTCCGTAGTGGATGCTGGGGACTCCGTAAGGACCATGGGGAATAGACGGCTCCGCAGGAGACTGGGCACATCTAAAGAAAGCTTTAGGACTATCTGGTGTGCACTGGCTCCTCCCCCTATGACCCTCCTCCAAGCCTCAGTTAGGACACTGTGCCCGGAAGAGCTGACACAATAAGGAAGGATTTTGAATCCCGGGTAAGACTCATACCAGCCACACCAATCACACCATATAACTCGTGATAGGAACCCCAGTTAACAGTATGATAACAATGGAACCTCTGAATAGATGGTTCGCAATAACAACCCGATTTTTGTAACAATAACTATTTACAAGTATTGCAGACAATCCGCACTTGGGATGGGCGCCCAGCATCCACTACGGACTACGAGAAATAGATTTACCGGTGAGTAAAATCTTATTTTCTCTGACGTCCTAGTGGATGCTGGGGACTCCGTAAGGACCATGGGGATTATACCAAAGCTCCCAAACGGGCGGGAGAGTGCGGATGACTCTGCAGCACCGAATGAGAGAACTCCAGGTCCTCCTCAGCCAGGGTATCAAATTTATAAAATTTTGCAAACGTGTTTGCCCCTGACCAAGTAGCAGCTCGGCCAAGTCGTAAAGCCGAGACCCCTCGGCAGCCGCCCAAGATGAGCCCACCTTCCTCGTGGAATGGGCTTTTAGAGATTTAGGCTGCGGTAGTCCCACCGCAGAATGCGCATGCTGAATAGTGCTACAAATCCAGCGCGCTATAGTCTGCTTAGAAGCAGGAGCACCCAGCTTGTTGGGTGCATCTAGGATAAACAGCGAGTCAGTTTTTCTGACTCCAGCCGTCCTGGAAATATAATTTTTCAGGGCCCTGACTACGTCCAGTAACTTGGAATCCTCCAGGTCCCTAGTAGCCGCAGGCATCAATAATAGGTTGGTACAAGTGAAAACCTGATACCACCTTCGGGAGAAAGTGAGGACGAGTCCTCAACTCTGCCCTATCCATATGGAAAGTCAGGTAAGGGCTTTTTTATGACAAAGCCAGCAATTCTGACACATGCCTGGCCGAAGCCAGAGCCAACACATGACCACTTTTCATGTGAGATATTTCAATCCACGGTTTTAAGTGGCTCAAACCAATGTGATTCCAGGAACTCCAAAACCACATTGAGATCCCAAGGTGCCACTGGGGCACAAAGAAAGGGGCTGAATATGCAGCACTCCCTTACAACGTCTGAACTTCAGGCTGACATCCTTCCTGGCTTTGATCAGGATAAGAATGACTACCTCCGGAATGCCTTTTTCACTCAGGATCCGGTGTTCAACCGCCATGCCGTCAACGCAGCCGCGGTAAGTCTTTGAACAGACAGGGCCCCTGCTGCAGCAGATCCTGTCTGAGTGGCAGAGGCCATGGGTCCTCCGAGATCATCTCTTGAAGTTCCGGGTACCAAGCCCTTCTTGGCCAATCCGAAACAATGAGTATAGTTCTTACTCCTCTTTTTCTTATTATCCTCAGTACCTTGGGTATGAGAGGGAGAGGAGGGAACACATAAACCGACTGGTACACCCGCGGTGTCACTAGAGCGTCCACAGCGATCGCCTGAGGTTCCCTTGACCTGGCGCAATATCATTTTTATTGAGGCGGGACGCCATCATGTCCACCTGTGGTCTTTCCCAACGGTTTACTAGCATTTGGAAGACTTCTGGATGAAGTCCCTATTCTCCCGGGTGGAGTCTGCTGCGAAAGTCTGCTTCCCAGTTGTCCACTCCCGGAATGAACACTGCTGCCAGTGCTACCACATGATTTTCCGCCCAACGGGGAATCCTTGTGGCTTCTGCCATTGCCCTCCTGCTTCTTGTGCCGCCCTGCCTGTTTACATGGGCGAGCGCCGTGATGTTGTCTGATTGGAACAGTACGGCTGGTGAAGCAGGGGCCTTGTTTTGCTTAGGGCCTTGTAAATGGCTCTTATCTCCAGAAAATTTATGTTAAGTGAAAACTCCTGTTTGGACCATAGTCCTTGGAATTTTATTCCCTGTGTGACTGCACCCCAGCCCCGAAGGCTGGCATCCGTGGTCACCAGGACCCAGTCCTGTATTCCGAATCTGCGGCCCTGTAGTAGATGAGCCCTCTGCAGCCACCACCGCAGCGACACCCTGGTTCTTGCCGACCGGGTTATCCGCTGCTGTATCTGGAGATGGGACCCGGACCATTTGTCCAACAGGTCCCACTGGAAAATCCTTGCGTGGAACTTTCCGAATGGAATTGCTTCGTACGAAGCTACCATTTTTTCCCAGGACTCGTGTGCATTGATGTACCGACACCTGTCCCGGTCTTAGGAGGTTTCTGACTAGAGATGACAACTCCTCGGCTTTTTCCATTGGAAGAAACACTTTTTTCTGGTCTGTTTCCAGAATCATTCCCAGGAACAGAAGACGTGTCGTCGGGACCAGCTGTGACTTTGGAATTGAGAATCCAGTCCTGCTGTTGCAGCACTTCCCGAGCAAGTGCTACCCCCTTACCAACTGTTCCTTGGACCTCGCCTTTATCAGGAGAACGTCCAAGTACGGGATAATTAAAACTCCCTTCTTGCGAAGGAGTATCATCATTTCGGTCATTACCCTGGTAAAGACCCTCGGTGCCGTGGATAATCCAAACGGCAGCGTCTGGAACTGATAGAGACAGTCCTGTACCACAACCTTGAGGTACTCCTGGTGAGGAGGGTAAATGGGGACATGCAGGTAAGTATCCTTGATGTCCAGAGAGACCCTGTAATCCCCCTCGTCCAGGTTCGCAATAATCGCCCTGAGCGATTCCATCTTGCACTTGAATCTTTTGTTATATGTGTTCAAGGATTTTTTATATTTAAGATGGGTCTCACCGAACCGTCCGGTTTCGGTACCACAAACATTGTGGAAAAGTAACCCTTTTCCTGTTGAAGGAGGGGTACCTTGATAATCACTTGCTGTGAATACAGTTTTTTTGGATTGCCACCAACACTGCCTCCCTGGCAGAGGAAGTTGCCGGTAAGGCAGATTTTAGTAAACGGCGGGGGGGGGGGAGACGTCTCGAATTCCAGCCTGTACCTCTGAGATACTGTTTGAAGAACTCAGGGATCCACCTGTGAGAGAGCCCACTGTGCGCTGAAATTTCTGAGACGGGCCCCCACCGTACCCGGGTCCGCCTGAGCAGCCCCAGCGTCATGCTGTGGACTTACCGGACGCAAGGGAGGACTTCTGCTCCCGGGAACTAGCTGTGTGCTGCAGCTTTTTCCCTCTACCTTTTCCTCTTGGCAGAAAAGATGAGCCTCTAGCTCTCTACTTTTCTGGGGCCGAAGGGACTGTACCTGATAATACAGTGCTTACTTTTGCTGTGGGGTAGCTTGTGGCAAAAGTTTTAATTTCCCAGCCGTAGCTGTGGAAACGAGGTCTGAAAGACCATCCCCAAACAGTTCCACCCCCTTCTAGGGCAAACTTCCATGTGCCGTTTTAAATCGGCATCGCCCGACCATTGCCGAGTCCATAACCCCCGTCTGGCGGCAATGGTTTTACATAGCGCTTATTAGTGATGCCAGTCGGCAAATATCCCTCTGTGCATCACGCATGTATAAGACAGCGTCTTTTATATGCTCTATTTTCAGCAAAATATTGTCCCTATCTATAGTATAAATATTATCCGACAGGGAATATGACCACGCAGCTGCCGCACTGCACATCCATGCCGAGGCAATAGCAGGTCTCAATATAATGCCCGTGTGCGTGTATATAGCTTTTAGGGTAGTTTTCTGCTTTCTATCAGCAGGTCCTTCAGGGCGGCCGTATCCGTGATGGTAGTGCCACCTTTTATAATAAGCGTGTAACCGCTTTATCTACCCTAGGGGTTATTTCCCAACGTGACCTATCCTCTGGCGGAAAAGGGTACGCTGCTTTAGAAATTATCAATTTCTTATCGGGGGAAGTCCACGCTTCCTCACACACCTCATATCAATTTCTCAGATGCAGGAAAACTACTGGTAGTTTTCGGTCACCAACATAATACCCTTTTTTTGTGGTATCTGGGGTATTATCAGAAATGTGTAATACATTTTTCATTGCCTCAATCATGTAACGGGTGGCCCTATTGGAAGGTACACTAGTCTCATCGTCGTCGACACTGGAGTTGTTATCCGTGTCAACATCTGTGTCTGCCATCTGAGGTAGCGGGCGTTTTAGAGCCCCTGATGACATGTGAGACGCTTGGACAGGCACAAGCAGAGCAGCCGGCTGTCCTATGTCGTCAAACCTTTTATGTAAGGAGTTGACACTGTCACGTAATTCCTTCCATAAGTCCATCCACACCGGTGTCGACCCCGCAGGGGGGTGACATCCCATTCACAGGCATTTGCTCCGCCTCCACATCATTATCCTCATCATACATGTCGACACAGCAGTACCGACACACAGCACACACACAGGGAATGTTCTGACAGAGGACAGGACCCCACAAAGCCCTTTGGGGAGACAGAGGGAGAGTATGCCAGCACACACCAGAGCGCTATATATCACAGGGATATCACCTATAGAGAGTGTTTTCCCTTATAGCTGCATAATATATATATACTGCGCCTAATTTGTGCCCCCCCTCTCTTTTTAACCCTTTTCTGTAGTGCAGGACTGCAGGGGAGAGCCAGGGAGCGATCCCTCCAGCAGAGCTGTGAGGGAAAATGGCGCCAGTGTGCTGAGGGAGATGGCTCCGCCCCTTTTTCGGCGGGCTTTCTCCCGCTATTTTATCGTTTCTGGCAGGGGTTAATATACACCTATATAGCCTCTGGGGCTATATATGGTGTTAGTTTTGCCAGCCAAGGTGTTATTATTGCTGCTCAGGGCGCCCCCCCCCAGCGCCCTGCACCCATCAGTGACCGCAGTGTGTGGTGTGCATGAGGAGCAATGGCGCACAGCTGCAGTGCTGTGCGCTACCTTGGAGAAGACAGAAGTCTTCAGCCGCCGATTTTCCGGACCACCTTCTTGTTTCTGGCTCTGTAAGGGGGACGGCGGCGCGGCTCCGGGAACGGACGACGAGGTCGGGTCCTGTGTTCGATCCCTCTGGAGCTAATGGTGTCCAGTAGCCTAAGAAGCCCAAGCTACCACCACTTAGGTAGGTTCGCTTCTTCTCCCCTTAGTCCCTCGTTGCAGTGAGCCTGTTGCCAGCAGGTCTCACTGAAAATAAAAAACCTAAACTATACTTTCTTCTAGGAGCTCAGGAGAGCCCCTAGTGTGCATCCAGCTCAGCCGGGCACAGAAATCTAACTGAGGCTTGGAGGAGGGTCATAGGGGGAGGAGCCAGTGCACACCAGATAGTCCTAAAGCTTTCTTTAGATGTGCCCAGTCTCCTGCGGAGCCGTCTATTCCCCATGGTCCTTACGGAGTCCCCAGCATCCACTAGGACGTCAGAGAAATAGGGGTACAGAAAGAGAACCAAGTACGCCTGATTATTATGTGATTTTCCTGATCTGCACAGAACCACCCCCTCACCAAAAAACAAAAACAAAACCAACAAATTCCTATAAAATACAAATACACTTTTAGCTGATTCCTGAATTTTCTGTGTCTTAACCTTAAGTCTTCTGTACTTCCCACTGCAGTCCCGGTCACGGGGGTATAAACCTCAGCCTCTACCTGCCAAATGAAGACAGAAGGCAGTAGTGCACCCAAGCAGTGCTCTATGATGAGATCCCTGCACTGTTGCTGCTGGGGAACCAATACGATTACTGCATGTATGGAGGGGAAGGAGATGATTGGTGCATGGACTGACGAGAAAATGTAAACTTTTACATCAGCTCCTGCACCAGCTTACAATTGAAATTCTCTATCATAGGAACACACACACACACACACACACACACACACACACACACACACACACACACACACACACACACACACACACACACACACACACTGTCCGTCTGGCAGAGCAATAAGAGAAGATACTTTTGGCCTCATTTATCCAGCTAAAGAGTCAAATCTGCATCTGGACACATCAAATCTCACCTTACAAATGGATCTTCTGCTGACTCTGAAATAGGATCTCTGTGCTGCTGTTGCAGCCAAGTGGTGTACAAATACCCAGATGAAGCAGCACAGCGCTGATGACTCAATAACTAGTAAAGGGATATTCAGCTCTCCAAGACAGCTGCAGAGTGCCTCCAAGAACAATTGGGCAAAGACACTTTGTGCCCAGTAACACTGCTAATTTCCCGTCGCACCCCTGAGATGAACAATAAAATTAGTAATGTTTGGCTACTGCAATATGCGACAATGGGGGTGTAGTAAGAATTGCTGCTGTTTTCAAGGACGCAGCAATGCTTACATTTGGTAATGCATCAGGTGGCGTCTGGTACAAGTAGACCCTCCTGCACACATATGTGATCCTTTGTTGCATCCAGATCACCTGCGGCATCACAGGCCGGCTGAGTAACTCAGACCGGCTGCCAACAGTCCCGTCGCCGAGGACAGAAAATATCCGTCAGAAGACGGAGACCCTGCCTCCGCACTCCCACAAAACAGAGGTGACACACCTACATTGTGGGAAACAGAGGTCAGCAACTGACATCTGCAGCCTCACTGCGTCCACCGCCGCAAGACGCATACTGCACATACAGTGGGTCCGTCATATCTGAATCACCCCAAATGCAACCAGTCTAACATCTTGGAATACCGCCAAAAATGTATTCACCCCTATATAATCTTCTTTGAAAGACCCCAACAATATGTATGTGAAACAATAAAAAATAAATCTTAACGTTCATCTATATTTAATCTTATTAAAATATATATATATATATATATATATATATAACACTCTGTTGGAGGAGTCAGTGGGGAGGATAATACCAACCAGTCAGCCTCTAACTGCGATTTTGCATGCTGTGGGGTGTCTATGTACTAAGAGAGAGACAAGGGGGATGGAAATAAACTACCAACCAATCAGCTCCTAACTATCATTTTTCAAACACAGCCTGTAACATGGCAGTTAGGAGCAGATTGGTTGATACTTTACCTCTCTCCAAGGTTTAGTACATGACCCCACAGTGTTTCTCAAAACCTATAGCTAGGAGCTGATTGACTGATGTTTTATCTCTCTCCAGGGTTTGATAAATCTCCCCAAGAATAAGGCCAAGAAAACGTAAAAGACTGCTCTTCAGAAACTGTGGCATTGCTGATCAGCAGGAAGAAAACACCTTTTTATGGCTGCACTGGACATTTTAATTAAAATACCTGTACTATCATTTGGAACAGAATTAAGAAATGTATATCGGCTTCAATCATTTTCACGCCAATGAATGTCAGCTGAAGTACGATGTCACAGCAATAAAAGTAAACTCCACACACTTTATGAGCTGGAAAGAACAAAAGGCAATAAAGATCTGTAAAGAAAGTTCCCTCAGCAGATATCCTATCTATGAGAGCATGCAGAATGACTAAACTGACCTTGAAGTGGAAGCTGCTTACATGAACCACACATTACTACAGCACCACTCTCCCCCCAAAATAAACCTCAAACCAGTCAGCTTGGAGTCCATCATCCCTGCAAAATATTTACGTAATGTTCAAATAATAAGGAATCAGAAGATTTTATAGTCCCAAAATTCTTCTAGACACTAATGTCAACATATGGTTGATAAGGTACAATAGGTCTATTGTACGCCCTGCACATAGCAGTGGATAGATTTTAGAGGACTCTATAGATTTGAGTGACTTATATGTTTCTTATACTTCTTCGAGCAACTGAGAGAAATGTGGCTACTAGATACATCTTAAAGAAACACCAGGAATAGTCTTACTACTGATATTAGGAATGAAACAAGTAATCGCAGATGCAGTAAAGTGAATATATTTAACGTGAAAATCAGTGCTCACTTATCTGAGGAGCATATATAGTACAGTAAGTAAAGGTGCATATCCTAACTTGGTGCACAAGTGGGGTTCGGTATGAAATACCGACAGTCGGTATGCTGGCAGTCACATGACTGACCGCGGCATCCTGACAATGAGGATCTAGACAGCAGACAGGGGTAATTATTTTACCCCTCTCCTGTCCCCTACCATAACCCTTGGGGGGTGGCGGCTAGGACTAACCCTCGGGGGTTAGTTGAATGCATCCCAATTAGGCATAGCATGAGAACATTGTAGAATTCCTAACCTTGCAATCAATACCTTTCTGCTAAATCAATAGCTGGGGTATCTTTGCCAGGGAGAGAGATGGTGGTATCCTACCCATGCAGTTTCTACACGCTGATATGTAGATACTAGCTAAGGAACAATAAACTATGACCACCTTTCATGCTTAATAGCTAAACAATCAGAACTATGCTTACAAACGGCACTGCAGTGGTCACTGTAAGTTTAGCTGCATTACTAAATCCATCTTCCTAGGAAAACGCCAACAAAGCATCAACAGTGATTAATATTTCAATGCTCTCTTTTTCTTTGAAATAATTGCTCTTTACGGCATACTAAAACAAAGCGGGTAACGCAATGGTCTATATGTATTCTGCAGCCCCTATCAAATTCCCATCATGACCAGAAAGGCATCTGTGCGGTCTCTTGTGCCCATTACATTTTTGCTGTACTATGCAAGATTCTCCACAGCCGCCTCCCCCACATGCAACATTTATAATGCATAGATCTGTGCACAGCATCAGCCTGTCATCACTCCTTCCCATCTGTTACACTCTTATTGTGGCTGCCTCTGCTCAACCTGAAGCACGATGGCCCAACAAACACACAATCTGTAATAACCTTGTCCTTTCTGCCAAAACAGTGTACTGGAGCCTTGGCACGATGAGGCTTGCGGTGTAACATATGATACACTGACTTCAACGCTCACCAACAACAAAAGTAAGGTTTTGTTTTTTTTATTTAAAAAAAATAAAGTGCTATTCTGAGGGAGGCAGCCAAGCAAAAACCTTGGATCACTTATACCCCTTTTTTCATGGAGTAATGGGGTCTGGAGTTTTTTTTTTTTTACTGTGGGGGTGTTTGTTATCCTAATACTGAAAGTTATTTTGAATAACTAAAGACTAAAAACCAGGTTAGTACTGTAAATATTATAATATTTGCTCTTGTTAACACAGGTAACAAGTCTATGTGCAAGACCTAATTATGGGCTAAAGGACTTTATTAAACATATTACACTGGCTACCAGGACATATGATGAACAGGAAGCAGTTAATTATGTGACGCCAGAATCCCAACACAAGTCAGAATCCCGACCGCCAGCATCCCGAAGGCAAGTATCGGGGTGATGGTTAGGGTTAGGACACGGGGTAGTGGTTACGGTTAGGCACTAGAGGGGGGTTTAGCCTTTGTCATCACCCCCACTGTCTAGGCTCTAGCCGCCACCCTCAGTGTATTAGTGCTAGCTGGCACGCCCAGTCTATTAGCCCTAGGCGCGCCCCAGGTGGGTTAGGGAGGTGTAAAATAATTACCCCACCCCCTGTCAGCATTCTAATTGACAGGATGCTGGTGTCAGTCATATGACCGCCAGTGTAATGTATCAGACCCAAATAAACTTGTTGCTGTTCTATTGATGTACAGTGGTGTGCTCCTCCTATCTATACTATACAATGTACAGCACTCCATATTTCAGGATAGCAGATACGTTTGCAAAATTAGATTGATCTCTTTGGATTAATATTTTATTGTACTTTAGAGATGCATTTTCCCTGCCTTGAACACACATTTTACAAACTGTTTAGCACAAAAAACTTGGTATTTTTAGTATTGAATTCATAAAAAATGTTTATACCAACTTTTCTTGGTTATTTGAAAAATGTAAACCGGGTTTGACTGCGTGTGTCTGCACAGTAACACAGAAATGGACTGGTTTGTACCACAACATGGGCAAGACATTTTAACTGTGACTCCATATCATAAAATAGTGCATATTAACCCATTTGTTGCTGAGCCTACAGGTGTGTCCTCCCAAATCCGTGCTGCAGTCACATTAAACAGCCCTTCTAGTCACGTCTAGTTGTGAGCGTGTTTATTAACGCTGAGTGTCTTTGTGCATTTTTCCCCTGAAAATGTGTCATGTGAATACGATGCACAAGCATACTTTGCTGATTAAAATGATATGCAGCATGCCTATATTCTGAGTGTGACCACGGCTGTATCTGCGTACGAAATGCTACGTTAGTGTCACACAGGAGCTGACGGCTCTCATGCGCCCCGTGTGCCGTGACTCATTATGTACGTAGGCTAGATGAGGAAGGACGCAGCAGTATTTCAGCTGTATCAGTAGCGATTTATGCAATAACCAGTAACACCTTGTTTTTTTCAGAAGTCTTTGAATTTCTTGAGAATAGCATTAAGTTGCTTATTTTCCACACACGGCAAAACCAATCTACCCAAAATGGCCAAATAAAAAAAAGTGTTGGTATATTTGTCATTGAAATAAGATGAAAATAAAGCAAAAAAGTGTGTTTTTTTTCCTTCTTTCTAACAATGCCAAGAAATACCTTTGTGGTTCATACTTTGGCATTAATCAGTCTAACCAAAATAGCAAAAAACCGAATTCTACTGGAATCCCGACGGATCCTAGTAAGTATTTTAATCTTAACCCACCGTTCCCACAGCCTAACCCTAACTGTCCCCTCCCGTAGCCTAAACCTTACCCCTCCCCCCAAGGACTAACCCTAACAGTCCCACTCCCACGCAGCTTAACCCTAACCCCAGTACGTACTTACTTGGTACTGGGATGGGGTAAATACAACACTTAATACTTTCTCATATCTGATAGGTTGTAAAAAAAAAAAAAAAAAAACAGTCACACATAATATACAAGTGTTGCATATTAATCATCACATTGTGACTAACATTCATTTTCGGCAAAAACAGACGCCCGACGCTAGCAGAGTTGCACGGGACCTAGCAGCTAACGCTGTATGGTGTATTAAGGCTTGATGTATGAGGACATACATAGAATAATTTAGCACTAAGTAACACAATAAACACAATGGATATGGTTTTCAGTGGATTGAATGGGCCCATTTTATACTTTTGTGCAAAACTTCTGTTCAATTTTCTTTGGAAATCTAAGATAAAGGGGAAAACTTTTAAGACAATAATCTAAAGTATGAAGAAAAAACACATTTTAACATTCACCACATAAGAGCCATTATTCCAACCATAGAAAACTACATTTTCTGAAACATTACACAGCACCAAGCAGATGCATATTAAATGTGATGATAGTCAGAGAGTGGGCGTGAATTAGGGAAAGTTGGGAGTATGGTCAGAGTGGTTTGGCCAATAATATAGGGAACATTAAATAGAAGAAATTGGAATACGGCTTTTGTCATCATCTGGCTGATGTCTTGATGAAAGGCTAGGTAAGCCAGCTGGTAAGGTTTATAGCACATGGCTGACCATTTCCCAAAGGACGGAGGCTTTAATGCGAGAGGTTTCATGATTTAATGATGGTTTAACTAAATTGCAATGTATCAGATTTTGCTTTTGGTTACAAATGTGGAAAAGCTGCAGCGTGACTTTCAGCCTCCAGAAAGCACAGTGTTTACTTGATATGGGCTCGAGGATTCAGGCTCATTCTGTAAAATAGATGCTCATGTCAGTGGATGGGGGATTTAGGTAAATATGTAGACTGGGATTTAGATGTGGCAGCTTAGCAGTTAAGGAAAATCTTAATTCAATATGGAGCTTGTGGAGTTTAAAATAAAATGTTATATATATATATATATATATATATACACACATACAGTATCTAACTATCTATACAACTATACATACATATATGCACATACATAATAAGAATTTACTCACCGGTAATTCTATTTCTCGTAGTCCGTAGTGGATGTTGGGAACTCCGTAAGGACCATGGGGAATAGCGGGCTCCGAAGGAGGCTGGGCACTCTAGAAAGATTTATGACTACCTGGTGTGCACTGGCTCCTCCCACTATGACCCACCTCCAAGCCTCAGTTAGGACACTGTGCCCGGACGAGCTGACAAAATAAGGAAGGATTTTGAATCCCGGGTAAGACTCATACCAGCCACACCAATCACACCGTACAACTCGTGATACTATATCCAGTTTGACAGTATGAAAACAACTGAGCCTCTCAACAGATGGCTCAACAATAACCCTTTAGTCAGCAATAACTATGTACAAGTATTGCAGACAATCCGCACTTGGGATGGGCGCCCAGCATCCACTACGGACTACGAGAAATAGAATTACCGGTGAGTAAATTCTTATTTTCTCTGACGTCCTAGTGGATGCTGGGAACTCCGTAAGGACCATGGGGATTATACCCAGCTTGTTGGGTGCATACAGGATAAACAGCGAGTCAGATTTTCTGACTCCAGCCGTCCTGGAAACATATATTTTCAGGGCCCTGACAACGTCTAGCAACTTGGAGTCCTCCAAATCCCTAGTAGCCGCAGGCACCACAATAGGTTGGTTCAGGTGAAACGCTGACACCACCTTAGGGAGAAACTGGGTACGAGTCCTCAATTCTGCCCTATCCATATGGAAATTCAGATAAGGGCTTTTACATGATAAAGCCGCCAATTCTGACACTCGCCTGGCTGAAGCCAAGGCCAATAACATGACCACTTTCCACGTGAGATATTTTAGATCCACGGTTTTTAGTGGCTCAAACCAATGTGATTTTAAGAAACTCAACACCACGTTGAGATCCCAAGGTGCCACAGGAGGCACAAACGGAGGCTGAATATGCAGCACTCCTTTCACAAATGTCTGAACTTCAGGTACTGAAGCTAGTTCTTTTTGAAAGAAAATCGACAGAGCCGAGATCTGTACTTTAATGGAGCCTAGTTTTAGGCCCATATTCACTCCTGCTTGCAGGAAATGCAGAAATCGACTCAGCTGAAATTCCTCTGTTGGGGCCTTTTTTGCCTCGCACCATGCAACATATTTCCGCCATATGCGGTGATAATGCTTTGCCGTAACATCTTTCCTGGCTTTAATAAGCGTAGGAATGACTTCTTCCGGAATACCCTTTTTCTTCAGGATCCGGCGTTCAACCGCCATGCCGTCAAACGCAGCCGCGGTAAGTCTTGGAACAGACAGGGCCCCTGCTGTAGCAAGTCCTGTCTGAGCGGTAGAGGCCACGGGTCCTCTGAGAGCATCTCTTGAAGTTCCGGGTACCACGCTCGTCTTGGCCAATCCGGAGTTTACTTCTCGCTTTCTTATTATTCTCAATACCTTTGGTATGAGAGGCAGAGGAGGGAACACATAAACCGACTGGTACACCCACGGTGTCACTAGAGCGTCCACAGCTATCGCCTGAGGGTCCCTTGACCTGGCGCAATATCTTTTCAACTTTTTGTTGAGGCGGGACGCCATCATGTCCACCTGTGGTTTTTCCCAACGGTTTACCAGCATCTGGAAAACTTCTGGATGAAGTCCCCACTCTCCCGGGTGGAGGTCGTGTCTGCTGAGGAAGTCTGCTTCCCAGTTGTCCACTCCCGGAATGAACACTGCTGACAGTGCTAGAACATGATTCTCCGCCCATCGGAGAATTCTTGTGGCTTCTGCCATCGCCATCCTGCTTCTTGTGCCTCCCTGTCGATTTACATGGGCGACTGCCGTGATGTTGTCTGACTGGATCAGCACCGGCTGGTGTAGGAGCAGGGATTTTGCCTGACTTAGGGCATTGTAAATGGCTTTTAGTTCCAGAATATTTATGTGAAGGGAAGTCTCCTGACTCGACCATAGTCCTTGGAAATTTCTTCCCTGTGTGACTGCCCCCCAGCCTCGAAGGCTGGCATCCGTGGTCACCAGGACCCAGTCCTGTATGCCGAACCTGCGGCCCTCTAGAAGATGGGCACTCTGCAGCCACCACAGTAGAGACACCCTGGTTCTTGGAGACAGGGTTATTAAGCGATGCATCTGAAGATGCGATCTGGACCATTGGTCCAACAGGTCCCACTGAAAGATTCTGGCATGGAACCTGCCGAAGGGAATTGCTTCGTAAGAAGCTACCATCTTTCCCAGGACCCGCGTGCAATGATGCACCGATACCTGTTTTGGTTTCAGGAGGTCTCTGACTAGAGATGACAACTCCCTGGCTTTCTCCTCCGGGAGAAACACTTTTTTCTGGACTGTATCCAGAATCATACCCAGGAACAGTAGCCGTGTCGTCGGAACCAGCTGTGACTTTGGGATATTCAGAATCCAGCCGTGCTGGTGCAGCACTTCCTGAGATAGTGCTACTCCCACCAACAACTGTTCCTTGGACCTCGCCTTTATTAGGAGATCGTCCAAGTACGGGATAATTAAAACTCCCTTTTTTCGAAGGAGTATCATCATTTCCGCCATAACCTTGGTAAATACCCTCGGTGCCGTGGACAGTCCAAACGGCAGGGTCTGGAATTGGTAATGGCAATCCTGTACCACAAATCTGAGGTACTCCTGGTGAGGATGGTAAATGGGGACATGCAAGTAAGCATCCTTGATGTCCAGGGATACCATGTAATCCCCCTCGTCCAGGCTTGCAATAACCGCCCTGAGCGATTCCATCTTGAACTTGAATTTTTTTATGTATGTGTTCAAGGATTTCAAATTTAAAATGGGTCTCACCGAACCGTCCGGTTTCGGCACCACAAATAGTGTGGAATAGTAACCCCGGCCTTGTTGAAGTAGGGATACCTTGATTATCACCTGCTGGGAATACAGCTTGTGAATTGCCGCTAGCACCGCCTCCCTGTCTGAGGGAGCAATCGGCAAGGCAGATTTTAGGAACCGGTGGGGTGGAGACGCCTCGAATTCCAGTTTGTACCCCTGAGATACTATTTGAAGGATCCAGGGATCCACCTGTGAGCGAGCCCACTGATCGCTGAAATTCTTGAGGCGTCCCCCCACCGTACCTGGCTCCGCCTGTGGAGCCCCACCGTCATGCGGCGGACTTGGAAGAGGAAGCGGGGGAGGACTTTTGCTCCTGGGAACCTGCTGTTTGTTGCAGCCTTTTTCCCCTACCTCTGCCTCTGGACAGAAAAGACCCGCCTTTTCCACGCTTGTTTTTCTGGGTCCGAAAGGACTGAACCTGATAAAACGGCGCCTTCTTAGGCTGTGAGGGGACATGGGGTAAAAATGCTGACTTCCCAGACGTTGTTGTGGAAACTAGGTCCGAGAGACCATCCCCAAATAATTCCTCACCCTTATATGGCAAAACTTCCATGTGCCTTTTAGAATCTGCATCTCCTGTCCACTGGCGAGTCCATAAGCCTCTCCTAGCAGAAATGGACAATGCACTTACTTTAGATGCCAGCCGGCAGATTTCCCTCTGTGCATCTCTCATATATAAGACTGAGTTTTTGATATGGTCTATGGTTAGCAGGATCGTGTCTCTGTCTAATGTGTCAATATTTTCTGACAGTTTATCTGACCACGCAGCGGCAGCACTGCACATCCATGCTGACGCAATAGCTGGCCTAAGTATAATGCCTGAGTGTGTATATACAGACTTCAGGATAGCCTCCTGCTTTCTATCAGCAGGTTCCTTGAGGGCGGCCGTATCCGGAGACGGTAGTGCCACCTTTTTAGACAAACGTGTGAGCGCTTTATCCACCTTAGGAGGTGTTTCCCAACGTGACCTATCCTCTGGCGGGAAAGGGAACGCCATTAGTACCTTCTTAGGAATCACCAATTTTTTATCAGGGAAAGCCCACGCTTCTTCACACACTTCATTTAATTCATCTGATGGGGGGAAAAATAAGAATTTACTTACCGATAATTCTATTTCTCATAGTCCGTAGTGGATGCTGGGGACTCCGTAAGGACCATGGGGAATAGCGGCTCCGCAGGAGACTGGGCACATCTAAAGAAAGCTTTAGGACTAACTGGTGTGCACTGGCTCCTCCCCCTATGACCCTCCTCCAAGCCTCAGTTAGGATACTGTGCCCGGACGAGCGTACACAATAAGGAAGGATTTTGAATCCCGGGTAAGACTCATACCAGCCACACCAATCACACCGTATAACCCGTGATCTGAACCCAGTTAACAGTATGATAACAGAGGAGCCTCTGAAAGATGGCTCACAACAATAATAACCCGATTTTTGTAACAATAACTATGTACAAGTATTGCAGACAATCCGCACTTGGGATGGGCGCCCAGCATCCACTACGGACTATGAGAAATAGAATTATCGGTAAGTAAATTCTTATTTTCTCTAACGTCCTAAGTGGATGCTGGGGACTCCGTAAGGACCATGGGGATTATACCAAAGCTCCCAAACGGGCGGGAGAGTGCGGATGACTCTGCAGCACCAAATGAGAGAACTCCAGGTCCTCCTCAGCCAGGATATTAATTTTGTAGAATTTTACAAACGTATTTGCTCCTGACCAAGTAGCTGCTCGGCAAAGTTGTAAAGCCGAGACCCCTCGGGCAGCCGCCCAAGATGAGCCCACCTTCCTTGTGGAGTGGGCATTTACAGATTTTTGGTTGTGGCAGGCCTGCCACAGAATGTGCAAGCTGAATTGTACTACAAATCCAACGAGCAATAGTCTGCTTCGAAGCAGGAGCACCCAGCTTGTTGGGTGCACACAGGATAAACAGCGAGTCAGATTTCCTGACTCCAGCCGTCCTGGAAACATATATTTTCAGGGCACTGACAACGTCTAGCAACTTGGAGGCCTCCAAGTCCCTAGTAGCCGCAGGCACCACCAATAGGTTGGTTCAGGTGAGACGCTGAAACCACCTTGGGGAGAAACTGAGGACGAGTCCTCAATTCCGCCCTGTCCGAATGGAAAATCAGATAAGGGCTTTTTCATGATAAAGCCGTCAATTCTGACACGCGCCTGGCCCAGGCCAGGGCCAACAGCATGACCACTTTCCATGTGAGATATTTTAACTCCACAGATTTAAGTGGTTCAAACCAATGTGACTTTTGGAACCCAAAACTACATTGAGATCCCAAAGTGCCCCTGGAGGCACAAAAGGAGGCTGTATATGCAGTACCCCTTTTACAAACGTCTGAACTTCAGGGACTGAAGCTAATTTGAACCTTAATGGACCCCAATTTCAGGCCCATAGACACTCCTGTTTGCAGGAAATGTAGGAATCGACCCAGTTGAATTTCCTCCGTCGGGCCTTACTGGCCTCGCACCACGCAACATATTTTCGCCATTTGCGGTGATAATGTTTTTGCGGTTACATCCTTCCTGGCTTTGATCAGGATAGGGATGACTTCATCCGGAAAGCCTTTTTTTCTTCAGGATCCGGCGTTCAACCGCCATGCCGTCAAACGCAGCCGCGGTAAGTCTTGGAACAGACAGGGTCCTTGCTGGAGCAGGTCCCTTCTTAGAGGTAGAGGCCACGGATCCTCCGTGAGTATCTCTTGAAGTTCCGGTTACCAAGTCCTTCTTGGCCAATCCGGAGCCACGGATATAGTGCTTTCTCCTCTCCATCTTATCAATCTCAGTACCTTGGGTATGAGAGGCAGAGGAGGGAACACATACACTGACTGGTACACCCACGGTGTTACCAGAGCGTCTACAACTATTGCCTGAGGGTCTCTTGACCTGGCGCAATACCTGTCGAGTTTTTTAATCATGTGGACGACTTCTGGGTGAAGTCCCCACTCTCCCGGGTGGAGGTCGTGCTGAGGAAGTCTGCTTCCCAGTTGTCCACTCCCGGAATGAATACTGTTGACAGTGCTATCACATGATTTTCCGCCCAGCGAAGAATCCCTGCAGCTTCTGCCATTGCCCTCCTGCTTCTTGTGCCACCCTGTCTGTTTACGTGGGTGACTGCCATGATGTTGTCCGACTGGATCAACACCGGCTGACCTTGAAGCAGAGGTCTTGCTAAGCTTAGAGCATTGTAAATGGCCCTTAGCTTCAGGATATTTATGTGAAGTGATGTATCCAGGCTTGACCCTAAGCCCTGGATATTCCTTCCCTGTGTGACTGCTCCCCAGCCTCGCAGGCTGGCATCCGTGGTCACCAGGACCCAGTCCTGAATGCCGAATCTGCGGCCCTCTAGAAGATGAGCACTCTGCAACCACCACATGATGGATACCCTTGTCCTTGGTGACTGGGTTATCCGCTGATGCATCTGAAAATGCGACCCGGACCATTTGTCCAGTAGGTTCCACTGGAAAGTTCTTGCGTGGAATCTAACGAATGGGATTGCTTCGTAGGAAGCCACCATTTTTACCCAGAACCCTTGTGCATTGATGCACTGAGACTTGGTTCGGTTTTAGGAGGTTCCTGACTAGCTCGGATAACTCCCTGGTTTTCTCTTCCGGGAGAAACACCTTTTTTCTGGACTGTGTCCAGGAACATCCCTAGGAAAAAGAAGACAAGTCGTCGGAACCAGCTGCGATTTTGGAATATTGAGAATCCAATCGTGCTGCCGCAACACTACCTGAGATAGTGCTACACCGACTTCCAACTGTTCCCTGGATCTTACCCTTATCAGGGAATCGTCCAAGTAAGGGATAACTAAAATTTCATTCCTTCGAAGGGATATAATTTCGGCCATTACCTTGGTAAAGACCCGGGGTGCCGTGGACCATCCCTACGGCAGCGTCTGAACTGATAGTGACAGTTCTGTACCATAACCTGAGGTACCCTTGGTGAGAAGGGTAAACTTTGACATGAAGGTAAGCATCCTTGATGTCCCAAGACATCATGTAGTCCCCTTCTTCCAGGTTCGCAATCACTGCTCTGAGTGACTCAATCTTGAATTTGAACCTCTGTATGTAAGTGTTCAAAGATTTTAGATTTAGAATCGGTTTCACCAGGCCGTCTGGCTTCGGTACCACAATAGTGTGGAATAATACCCCGTTCCCTGTTGCAGGAGGGGTACCTTGATTATCACCTGCTGGGTGAATGGCTTCCAAAACTGCCTCCCTGTCAGAGGGAGACGTCGGTAAAGCCGACTTTTGGAAACGGCGAGGGGGAGACGTCTCGAATTTCAATATGTACCCTTGAGATATTACCTGAAGGATCCAGGGGTCTACTTGCGAGTGAGCCCACTGCGCACTGAAATTAATTGAGAACGGGCCCCCACCGTGCCTGAGTTTGTAAGGCCCTAGCGTCATACTGAGGGCTTTTGCAGAGGCGGGAAAGGATTTCTGTTCCTGGGAACTGGGTAATCTCTTCAGCCTTTTTCCTCTCCCTCTGTCACGAGCAGAAAAGAGGAACCTTTTGTCCGCTTGCCAACAAAGGACTGCGCCTGATAATACGGCGTCTTATTTTGAGAGGCGACCTGGGGTACAAACGTGGATTTCCCAGTTGTTGCCGTGGCCACCAGGTCTAAAAGACCGACCCCAAATGTCCCCTTTTAAAGGCAATACTTCCAAATGCCGTTTGGAATCCGTATCACCTGACCATTTTACTGGTAGAAATGGACAACGCCCTTATACTTGATGCCAGTCGGCAAATATTCCGCTGTGCATCATGCATATATAGAAATGCATCTTTTAAATGCTCTATAGGCAATAATATACTATCCTTATCTAGGATATCAATATTTCCAGTCAGGGAATCCGACCATGCCAACCCAGCACTGCACCTCCAGGCTGAGGCGATTGCTGGTCGCAGTATAACACCAGTATGTGTGTGAATACATTTTTGGATACCCTCCTGCTTTCTATCAGCAGGATCCTTAAGGGCGGCCATCTCATGAGAGGGTAGAGCCCTTGTTCTTACAAGCGTGTGAGCGCCTTATCCCCCCTAGGGGGTGTTTCCCAACGCACCCTAACCTCTGGCGGGAAAGGGTATACAGCCAATACTTTTTAAGAAATTATCAATTGTTATCGGGGGGAAACCCACGTATCATCACACACCTCATTTTATTTGTCAGATTCAGGAAAACTACAGGTAGTTTTTCCCTCACCGAACATAATACCCCTTTTTGGTGGTACTCGTATTATCAGAAATGTATAAAACATTTTCCATTGTCTCAATCATGTAACGTGTGGCCCTACTGGAAATCACGGTTGTCTCTTCACCGTCGACACAGGAGTCAGTATCCGTGTCGGCGTCTGTATCTGCCATCTGAGGTAACGGGCGCTTTGAGACGTCTGGACAGGCACAAGCTGAGTAGCCGGCTGTCTCATGTCAACCACTGTTTTTTTATACAGAGCTGACACTGTCACGTAATTTTCAACAGTACATCCACTCAGGTGTCGACCCCCTAGGTGGTGACATCACTGTTACAGACACTCTGCTCCGTCTCCACATCATTTTTCTCCTCATACATGTCGACACAAACGTACCGACACACAGCACACACACAGGGAATGCTCTGATAGAGGACAGGACCCCACTAGCCCTTTGGGGAGACAGAGGGAGAGTATGCCAGCACACACCAGAGCGCTATATATATATACAGGGATAACCTTATATAAGTGTTTTTCCCCTTATAGCTGCTGTATGTTTTAATACTGCGCCTAATTAGTGCTCCCCTCTCTTTTTTTTAACCCTTTCTGTAGTGCAGGGAAGAGCCAGGGAGCTTCCCTCCAACTGAGCTGTGAGGGAAAATGGCGCCAGTGTGCTGAGGAGATAGGCTCCGCCCCCTTTTCGGCGGCCTTATCACCCGTTTTTTTGTATATTCTGGCAGGGGTTAAATGCATCCATATAGCCCAGGAGCTATATGTGATGCATTTTTTGCCATGTAAGGTATTTTTATCGTGTTTTATTGCGTCTCAGGGCGCCCCCCCCAGCGCCCTGCACCCTCAGTGACCGGAGTATGAAGTGTGCTGAGAGCAATGGCGCACAGCTGCAGTGCTGTGCGCTACCTTATTGAAGACAGGAACGTCTTCTGCCGCCGATTTTTCCGGACCTCTTCGCTCTTCTGGCTCTGTAAGGGGGCCGGCGGCGCGGCTCCGGGACCCATCCAGGCTGAACCTGTGATCGTCCCTCTGGAGCTAATGTCCAGTAGCCTAAGAAGCCCAATCCACTCTGCACGCAGGTGAGTTCGCTTCTTCTCCCCTTAGTCCCTCGATGCAGTGAGCCTGTTGCCAGCAGGTCTCACTGAAAATAACAAACCTAAACTAAAACTTTCACTAAGAAGCTCAGGAGAGCCCCTAGTGTGCACCCTTCTCGTCGGGCACAGAAATCTAACTGGGGCTTGGAGGAGGGTCATAGGGGGAGGAGCCAGTGCACACCAGTTAGTCCTAAAGCTTTCTTTAGATGTGCCCAGTCTCCTGCGGAGCCGCTATTCCCCATGGTCCTTACGGAGTCCCCAGCATCCACTTAGGACGTTAGAGAAACTACGGGTAGTTTTTCTCCCCAAACATAATACCCTTCTTTGTGGTACCTGTATTTATATCAGAAATGTGTAACACCTCTTTCATTGCCTCAATCATGCAGTGAATGGCCTTAGTGGGCATCAGGTTAGACTCATCGTCGTCGACAATGGTGTCAGTATCAGTGTCGACATCTGGGTCTGCGGTCTGAGGTAGCGGGCGTTTTAGAGCCCCTGATGACCTGTGAGACGCCTGGACAGGCACGAGCTGAGAAGTCGGCTGTCCCACATTTGGCATGTCGTCAAATTTCTTATGTAAGGAGTCTATACGTGCACTCATTTCTTTCCATAAGCTCAACCACTCAGGTGTCTGCCCCGCAGGGGGTGACATCCCTTCTAAAGGCATCTGCTCCGTCTCCACATCATTATCCTCATCAAACATGTCGACACAGCCGTACCGACACACCGCACACACACAGGGAATGCTCCAACAGAGGACAGGACCCACAAAAGCCCTTTGGGGGGACAGAGTGAGAGTATGCCAGCACACACCAGAGCGCTATATAATGCAGGGACTAAAATGCAGGGACTAACTGAGTTATGTCCCCTATAGCTGCTTTTTCTATATAAAAGTATAGTGCGCCTAAATGTAGTGCCCCCCCTCTCTTTTTTACCCTTTTCTGTAGTGTAGACTGCAGGGGAGAGCCAGGGAGCTTCCTTCCAGCGGATCTGTGAAGGAGAAATGGCGCCAGTGTGCTGAGGGAGATAGCTCCGCCCCTTTTCCGCGGACTATTCTCCCGCTTTTTCCTATATTCTGGCAGGGGTATTTTCCACATATATAGCCTCTGGGGCTATATATTGTGGTATTTTTGCCAGCCAAGGTGTTATTATTGCTTCTCAGGGCGCCCCCCCCCCCCCCCCCAGCGCCCTGCACCCTCAGTGACCGGAGTGTGAAGTGTGTGTGAGGAGCAATGGCGCACAGCTGCAGTGCTGTGCGCTACCTTGGTGAAGACTGATGTCTTCTGCCGCCGATTTTCCGGACCTCTTCCTGCTTCTGGCTCTGTAAGGGGGACGGCGGCGCGGCTCCGGGACCGAACACCAAGGCTGGGCCTGCGGTCGATCCCTCTGGAGCTAATGGTGTCCAGTAGCCTAAGAAGCCCAAGCTGGCTGCAAGCAGGCAGGTTCGCTTCTTCTCCCCTTAGTCCCTCGCTGCAGTGAGCCTGTTGCCAGCAGGTCTCACTGAAAATAAAAAACCTAATTTCTATACTTTCTTTCTAAAGGCTCAGGAGAGCCCCTAGTGTGCATCCAACCTCGGCCGGGCACAAAATCTAACTGAGGCTTGGAGGAGGGTCATAGTGGGAGGAGCCAGTGCACACCAGGTAGTCATAAATCTTTCTAGAGTGCCCAGCCTCCTTCGGAGCCCGCTATTCCCCATGGTCCTTACGGAGTTCCCAGCATCCACTAGGACGTCAGAGAAATTATGTTTCGTCAGGATTTTTCTGCCACTTAATTCTTTTCATACTTTATAGACTGTAGTCAAAATGTTACACAAGATTAGTCTGGTCTTTCTGTAATTAATCAAATCACCGTGCCAAGCACAAATAAATGAGAACACTAGTAGAAGTACATAGTGATGAATCAGAAATAGTCAAGCAAATTTCAGAAAAAAAAGTTTCAAGTTATTCTAGGTTGGAAAAAAATGATTCTAACACATGGGGTTGGTAACAAGCAACTATTGATGCACTACAAATCCCAGTATTCCCTGCACAACTAGTTACGGTAACTTAACAGCTCTCCCAAGCAGGACACAATACTCT
This sequence comes from Pseudophryne corroboree, assembly GCF_028390025.1. Classification (NCBI taxonomy): domain Eukaryota; kingdom Metazoa; phylum Chordata; class Amphibia; order Anura; family Myobatrachidae; genus Pseudophryne; species Pseudophryne corroboree. Next base: position 234,046,282 of record NC_086444.1, read on the forward strand.
CCTATCTGCCTGTCCCTTTGTGTGTCCATTTATCATGCCTCTTGAAATGTTCTTTAAGAAACTTGTTTGGTTACATACCTAAAGTATTAAGTCCTATGGGCCCAATTCACCATGGAACACATCTACTATGCATTCACATGCTGAAACCCTTTTGTAGTGTGAGTATGCGCAGAAGCCACACTGCGTATGTGCACGCAGTGAGATGTGATGGCATCTCACATATGTGAACGTCTCTGACTGATTGACAGACAGAGGCGCTCGCGGAGTGGCGGCATCGACACCGCGTTGTGGGGGGCGTGGTCTTGACAACGCTAGCGTGTCCAGACCGTTTGACATCACATGCAGTCACTGCGACCACCCGAAACATGGCGGTTAGCCGTCTGCCTTTGCAGCTATGCAATGAAGCGTTCACATGTTAGCGGGGGGCAGAGGCCCGGCATGTGGGGCAGACTTGCCCTGTGCTGGGTGTCCCTCATGTTAGTGCAAAGGGTTGCACAACTACAACCCATGCTGAATTAGGCCCTATGTACGGTATTATGATTACATCGGCATCCTTACACTATTTCTTAATGTGTATTTTGCCATTGCTTTGAATGCATGATAATGTACCAGATTAATTACAGGAATGCACTGTAGAAAATACACCACAGTTCTGTGCAGTATAAGGTAACATATATAATGTGTAATTCAAGCACACAGTCTGGAACCTGATCCCTAGAGGAGGGGGTGGGCCCTCAGACAGTGGGGCCCACCAGAGATTTTCCTGGGCCACTGAGGACTGTTCCCACCCTGGTTGTGCAGATAAATTGTATGTAATATTAAACATGAGGAGGCAGCTCACATGGGGATTCTTATCAATGTCTTATCAGCAGGAAGACTTCATTCAGTATGACCCAGGTCAGTGGGCAAAGGTGGGGCTAGGGCAGAGGTTCCCAAACTGTGTGCCGTGGCTCCCTGGGGTTCCTCGGGACACTTGCAGGGGTGCCCTGGGTTGGTGGTCCAGGACCAATTCAAATTATTCATGGTCAATATAATAGGCAAAACCAGTGCTGGTGGCTGCCAGTCATAAAATATGTGGCCAAACAGAAGCAAATCGTGTCCCTCACCACACAACTGACCCTAAGGATGACATATAAACGCGATCTACTTGATGTAATATTTCTTTCTACATTTCTCAATAAGAAATTTTTGGCCTAGGGATGCCGTGAAAAGAAATTCTGATATTCTAGGGCGCCGTGATTCAAAAAAATTTGGGAACCACTGGGCTAGGAGTTAAAGCTATAAAATGAGGATTAGAGGAAAAGTGACGTCTAAATGCCCACATAATTTTCTGGAAAGTTTCCTTGTTTCTCATTATTAAAAAGGGAAGAATGTGCACATTTTTTATTTTTACTTAAAATAAATCTGAACCAGAAAAGGATGTGTGTCTCATTCCGAGGGGAATGTTGCTTACTATGTAGAAGTTTGCACTTAATAGAAGTATAAAGTGACAAATAGTTCAATATGTGACAGTAATGTAAAAATCATGCACATGTGCTTTGAGCACTTTTATATTAAGTGCAATGTACAAACATACACGACACAATGGAAATATTCAGGCATCTGTTTAGAAAAGACGGGAACTGGTGCCAAAAGCTGCAATTATCTTCTTATTATTTAATATAGTTAATGGGTGGAATATTTCGGTGAAGCATATGTCAGACTCATGGGAAAAGAACAGCTTATTGTAATAGTGTCCTTATTTTGACATTTTGAAGTGTAAAAATGTGTATAGTTTACCCGAGGACACAGTGGGGGATATTCAATTGTTTAAAAAGTCAGTTGGGTGTCTGTTTTTTCCTATCTAATAGACAGAAAAAAACAGACACCCAACCGACTTTTCAAACATCTGAATTCCCCCCATTGAAATTACCAGCTTATACTTGAGGAAAGGTTAATTTTAAGTATTTTATATTTAAATTAAACATCAATACTAATCACCCAAAACACAAACATGATTAATCTGTCCCTACGCTCTAATCTATGAATCAGAGATTTTTAGGATTTATTGTTGGTTTTGCTTTAGCTATTTTCCATTCATTTCAATGGGGGTTTCAGCATATTCATAGTGCATGTAGAAACCCAACTGAAATCAATAGACGCATTAGGAAATCATGATGGAGAGAGTTGGACGCCTTTCAGTGGCTATTCCAGTTCTTGATAAATGCTAGCTAGCAGCTGGTTGGTTGTTATGGCAACTTCTCCACTCTTCAGGCCTGATATATTTCCCCCTCTATGCACTAACACATAAACAAGCACAAAAGACAATTAACCTAACAGTATTTTTTTCTTTTTGCTTTATGGGAAGAAACTGGAGTACCCTAAGGAACCACACACAGACATGGGGAGAACATACAAACTCCACAATCTTAGGGCAGTGGTGGGAATTGAGCCCATGGGGGAAATGTAATAGGGTGTGGGAATCAGAAAGTGAGAGATTTTGGGAGAATTCTCCTATTTTTTTTTTAAAGTGGCAATCTTTTACATGGCAAAACCAGATTGATTTTGCCATGTCAATGATTGCGAGTGCAGCGTGTCCCCTGGTGGGCTCGTCATGCTGTGGGCCCGATGGCAAGCCTCGCTCGCCACACTAATTTATTCCCCCTCGGGTGGGGGCGGGGGGGGGGGGGGCATGGACCACCCCTCAAGTGGGGATTCTGGACCCCGGTCAGGATTTCGCCCACCAAGATTCGCTTGGCTGTTAGGATTCCGGAGTCTGTATCCTGCCGGCCGGGATCCCGACAGCCAGGAAACTAACTGCTTTCCTCTCTAAGCACTGCACCAACCAAGATAACATGGCCAGTGCCCAAACATAGGATACAGTTCAACATTATACTGTAAACTGGCATATAGAGGGCCTAATGCAGAGTTGATCGCAGCAACAAATATGTTAGCAGTTGGGCAAAACCATGTGCACTGCAGGTGTGGCAGATATAACATGTGCAGAGAGAGTTAGATTTGGGTGGGGTGTGTTCAAACTGAAATCTAAATTACAGTGTAAAAATAAAGCAGCCAGTATTTACCCTGCACAGAAACAAAATAACCCACCCAAATCTAACTCTCTCTGCAATTGTTATATCTGCCCCCCCCCCTGTAGTGCACATGGTTTTGCCCAACTGCTAACAAATTTGCTGCTGCGATCAACTCTGAATTACCCCCATAGTTAGTTCATATACACAGTACTGATACAGTCATTAATATAAAACTGTTTAAGGACAAACCTTTCAAAAGCTTTGAATGCCCAGGGCCTGAAAGGAGCCCACTGGCCGCGGTATCCGGACTCCAGGTCGACAATAAAAAGGTCGACACACCTTAGTTCGACACCAGTTGGTCGACACACCTTAGGTCGACATGGACAAAAGGTCGACAGGGACAAGGTCGACATGGGAAAAGGTCGACATGAGTTTTTCACATTTTTTTTCTTTTTTTGGAACCTTTTCATACTTAACGATCGACGTGGACTACGATTGGAACGGTAATCTGTGCCGAGCGAAGCGAAGGCACCATGCCCGAAGCATGGCGAGCGAAGCGAGCCATGCGAGGGGACGCGGTGCACTAATTGGGGTTCCCGGTCACTCTACGAAGAAAACTACACAAAAAAACACATAAAAAACTCATGTCGACCTTTTTCCATGTCGACCTTGTTCCTGTCGACCTTTTGTCCATGTCGACCCAAGGTGTGTCGACCAATTGGCGTCGGCCTAAGGTGTGTCAACCTTTTTGTTGTCGACCTGGAGTCCCAAACCCCTGGCCGCATGACACAGGGAGGAGACTTCAGCCAACCCATAGATTTGGCCTGCTAGCGCAGCTGGTGTGGAATGGATGCAGCAGGGTTCCGGTATGAATGGTCGACAATGTTAAGGTCGACAGTCATTAGGTCGACCACTATTGGTCGACATTGACGGTCGACATGGACAAATGGTTGACACATGAAAATGGTCGACACATGAGAAAATCAACATGGATTTTTGGACTGTTTTCGGTGTCACTTTTTCCGTAATATGACCAGGAACCCCAATTAGTGTACCGCGTCCCCTTGCAGCTGCGCTCGGCACAGGTTACCATTCCCAATCGTAGTCCACGTGGATGGTAAAGTATGAAAAAGTAAAAAATCTAATTTTTTTATATTTAAAAAGCCATGTCGACATTCTCATGTCTCGACCATTTGTCCATGTCGACCATTAGTGGTTGACCTTAACATTGTCGACCATCTGAACGGATACACTGCAGCAGTACTAAATCAATTCCGTATTCCCGTCCAGGCAGATACAGATCACCTTGCAAATGTATTTTGCTTTATGAATGAACTATTTTTCTATTTGCAATCTGTCCAGGTTGCCAAAAGCATGTTACTGTACATCCTTATTATTTGCAACATTTTAACCAAAACGCTTTCTCAGCTGTAGGAATTCCTGTTATGACCTTGCATTATTCACTCACCCATATCCACAGTAACCATTGTGGACAGATTCTCTTGTACGGAGACGGAGGTCTGGTCCTGGTCTATGCTGCGAGAATCTTCATTGGCTTCAAGCTGGCTGTGACTGTGCTCTGACCGTAGCTCCGAGTACTCATCTTCTTCCCTGCGGAACACACAGATCAGAGATCATCCCTCACAGCATGTGCATTGCAAAGTACGTTCCACTTGACTGTTTTAAATCTCCTTCAGATAGAACCACCAGTAGCTACGTGATGCTTCTCCAAAAGAATGCTAAAATATCAGTGTGGTTTGTTTGCAAATACAAAGTGACCTAAGAGGCTGGACCACAGAGATCAGTGTTACTGTACATTCATTAAGTACCGTATTATGACCATTGTCATTGCATATACTGTATTTACCAACTGTCCTTGGACATTTTACCGGCTATTAACAAAACATAGTTTTCTAATGTTTTTACAATCATCCATAGTTTTCTAATTATTTATTATTGGAGAAACAACCAGCGCCGGCTTCAACAAGAAATGACTGTATTACCCAATACCCCTTCTCTTGTGTTGACTGCTCGTGGGAGTTTTTAAATAATTCCTTTATGCTGTATAAGTGTAAATGTACTAACAGTGATTATTTAAAATGTGAAGAAATTGTACTGACTATACAGTATCATTATATATAAGTACTACAACTAAAAGAGTAGAATAGAATTGAATTATGATCACATCCAGTAAATAGGCCATAAGAATAGTGTTCTATGTCTGTAGAGATGGGAAACGGATTCCACTAGCTGTGTCCCAGCTTTGCACAGAGTTTAATAGAATGACATTATGTTGTCAGAGTACAAGTAAAACTGTATTGTAACTATGGTTAGTGGTAATATAGATGACTGAGAAAGTGTGTTCTGCACGGAGCATTTTTGCACACACATTTATATGAAAACTGTAAAGCGTCACAGGAAATGTTTGCAAATAAACACTGCACTGGATGGTGTACTGGACAAAGTGCTGAGTAGCCACATAAAGGTACACTGAGGCATTGGATTACATATGGAACTACTATATGTAGCAGAGTTCAGGGACACCACTAATTGTGACAAGGTGTAAAGGCTAGTACACACTAGCCGATCCCCGCCGACGCCGATATTGGCAGCGGCGGGGACCCAGCATCGACAAGTGCATACACACTTGTCGATGCGCCTGGGACAGGCAGCGATGGCAGGGGGCAGCCATGCTACATCTACAGCATGGCTGTTGTTAACGAGGACCTCCCTCATCTGTACATGTTCAGACGAGGGAGGGGGTCGTTAATGCGCAGGAGCACGCATCGTTGAGAACACTGAGTGTACACACTGGGCAAGATTGTGAAAGATCTCGCTCAGATCGGCCATTTTGAGCGATCTTTCCAAATCTTGCCTAGTGTTTATGGGGCTTAAATGACGTATTGCTGCCTAGACCAACTGCAAAGACGTCTTCTGTAGCCCCCAAATAACTATTGTATATATGCTATATACAGCAAACACACATTATATGTTTCTAGAGTACACATAGGGGGTAATTCCAAGTTGGTCGCAGCAGGAATTTAGTTAGCAATTGGGCAAAACCATGTGCACTGCAGGGGAGGCAGATATAACATGTGCAGAGAGAGATAGATTTGGGTGTGGTGAGTTCAATCTGCAATCTAATTTGCAGTGTAAAAATAAAGCAGCCAGTATTTACCCTGCACAGAAATAAAATAACCCACCCAAATCTAACTCTCTCTGCACATGTTATATCTGCCTCCCCTGCAGTGCACATGGTTTTGCCCAATTGCTAACTAAATTCCTGCTGCGATCAACTTGGAATTACCCCCATAAATACATACATACACACATACATATACACAGTATATCAAAAGGGTTCAAAGTGACACTCATGGATTAAGATGGAGGAAAACCACCAATGTTTTCAACAATCGTTTCAATGCTTTCATTACATTTTCATCAGAGTACTGTGAGGAACATGCAATCAAAGAACTGAAACACTGGTTGAAAACCCTAGTAGTTATCCTACTTCTTTATCCCTGAGTGCCACAGTAAACCATTTTGCTACTACAGACTTGACTATAGTCAATGAATGGAGGGCAACAGGGAGCTGTTACCAACACATCTGAACAGTGAGTGCCAATCCGTCTGTATGATAAATAGATACAAAGGTTAAAGTGGACCGGAACGGGGCGGGACTGCTTTCTGTCATTTGGAGGCGGAACGCATTTTGCCTCCGCCAGCCCACCATGCCCGGCAACAGTACTCCATCTATACAAGCAGCACCACGCTCCCGCATTAATAGATTAGTTCGGTGGACGGCCGGGCTGCGCAAAACAGGTACTCCCTTAGCACACCCCCACGTCACCCTCCGCCACACACCGCACATGAGGACACCAATAGATTACACCAATAAACAAAAATATATATATATATATATATATATTTTGAGTCTTTATTTTAATGACTATTTTCTGATTCTCTATATCGAAAAATAACCAAAACCTTTGTTTGTTTTATTTAAACCTTTGCTTTTGTCCCTTTTACAATGATCAATAAATATTATAGTTTTTTAATGACCATATAAGGAGAAGCGTGTTTTAGTAAGTAAGGGAGGGGACGAGCGGGGGGAAAGCAAGCGGTATTCTGACCCTCAATACACGTAAGCAGTGTGTAACTATTCAGATAGCTAAACCCTGTCCATCTCTCAATGCACAGACGCTGAGATTTCCGGAACTGTAAACCTTTTATTAATACAGACTGGAATGATTGTCCATATAATATAGCTGTAGTTCTGCAGAACAGATCACTGTACATGTAACAAACAAGAGAATAAACAGTGCATGGAAATAAGATAAGATACCCCTTTTCCACTAGCTCAAAAAACACGGGTAAATGCTGGGGGCGCGCATTTACCCGTGTATTTTGCTAGTGGAAAAGGGTCCTCCTGCAAAAACCCGGATCAAGTGACCCGTGAATCCTACCCGGGTAACTACCTGGGTAGGACACGGGAATGATCCAGGTAGGGTTGTAGTGTAAACTGAAGCCGTGTCGCTCGCGTTTACATTGTATGGAAGGGCGGCGCTGGGAGATCATGTGATCTCCCAGCACCGCCCCTGCCGCGTCACTAGCAGCGTCACCAACCCGGCAATATGCCAGGTCGGTGAGCGCAATGGGAAAGGGGGCTGAGCACGGGCCGCAGCCGCGTAGCACCCGTGTCAGGCTCCCGGCTGCGACCTGTGCATAGTAGTGGAAAAGGGGTATGAGTCTCTGGGGTAGAGGGGACGTAACACAGCCTGTCAGCAACTCATGTACAGATAACCGAGTACTAACAAATATGGAGGACTAACCCTTTGACCTGTCTGTCACATGGCAAAAGGCAGCTAAGCATAGATAAACAAATGCAGAAAAGATAACATGGGTGCCTATTCGGAAGAGCAAGGTGAACATTTTCATCAAGATGTGATGGACTTTGAACGTCGTTTTCAGGGGCAATACAATGAGAGTATGATGGGGGATTATATTTGGGAGCTAATGCGTGAAAGTCCATACAAATCACAGAAAAAATACGAAAAATATTATTTTCTAAACTTTTTGTAATATATTCTGTTACAGTACTTTGTTTTAAAAAAAAAAAATATTGTAAATAAAAGTTATTAAAATTCATAACAAAAGTTTATTTTTACATGCAATAAAGTTATGAATATACGGAAAAAAAAATTAAATCCGTAATTTCATTCTGATAACTACGAAAGCAAACTTTTTCGGGTAAAACTATGTTTTCTTTAATTAATAATGTGGAAGAAATAAAAATTAGATATGCAGAGCCAAGACTCAAAATTTGTGTTGACTGGCGTTATTCTAACTTACTCTATTGATGGAGTTGGGGGCGGACAGATGCAGTTGGCTGCTGGTTACAGGATGTCCTCCATATGGTCTGGTGCCTGATTGGCTACTTAGTGCGCCAATCACAGCACTGAGGGGGAATGAAAGGTGGGTTATTATGATAAGAAGGCTAGGCAGACAGTAGGCATAGCTACAAGGGGATGAAAGGGTCAGGGAGTGGCTATCTAAATGGGCGTTTCATCTTCTACAAGTGGCAACTTCCGGGTGACAGTCCCAGCAGGAAGAAGCAGAAAGCAGCCATTGCAGTGTACCGCAGCAGGTAATAAGATTACTTATGATTATACAGGGAAAGCAGCCTGTGGTGCTGCATTATCATCGTACAGGTGGAGTAGGCTATAGTGCTTTATATAATATAGAGGGAGCAGACAGTGGTGCTGCATTATCATCATACAGGTTATACACAGGGGTTCTGCCTCCTCCAGCCCACCATGCCAGGACATGGGACTCCATCTGTACAGGCAGTGCTGCCTTCCGTGTGCGCTGCGGTTCCCGCATTAACACATGAGGCGAGCAGGTGGACGGGTGGCGCTAGACTGGGACTCCCTTAGCCCACCTCGCCAGTCCCCCTCTGACGACCCATGTCGACACAGACAGGAGACCCTGGAAGTGACACTGGAGGCAAGTGGTGGTTGTAGGGGTTTACGGTGTTTACTGTGTGAGAGATGAGCTGCGCTATGGCAGAGCTCCATAAGGGTTAAGATGAGATGGGGGGGGGGGGGGGGGGGATGACTGTTGTGTGGCCACGCCTCTTCCTTGTGAGACAACGCCCTTTTATAGCTTGCAGGGGGGAGCCAAACACCCTAGCACCAGCCATGGCTCTGCCTAATGGGATGGAGGGGGGCACAGATAATGAGTTCTACCACCTTTCCAGGATGACTTTAAGCCCTGGATGGATGGATGGACGGAAGGAAATGAATTGCGCTTAGAAGCACACTGTTTGAGTAGTGTTTTTATATTTTATCAGAGGCAACTACTTGGTGGCTTTATGTCCACTATTGTACTCTAAAAGGAGATTTATGGTAGACTTACCATGGTTAAATCTCTTTCTGCGAGGTACACTGGGTTCCACAGGGAATACATCAGGGTGTAGAGATGGATCTTGATCCAGAGGCACCAACAGGCTAAACCTTTAGACCGTCTCAGGATGCATTTCGGGGCCTCCTCTATATAACCCCGCCTACAGGCACTGTGAGCTCAGTTTCGTTAACCAGTCCAATGCAGAAGCAGGTAAAAGAGAAGGCAGATGTTAGTCACATAGAACCACGTTCTCACGAAAGGAGAAGGGGCCAGCGGCTAATGCCATACAAACCCAAAGAAGCTAAGCGTGTCAGGGTGGGCGCCCTGTGGAACACAGTGTACCTCGCAGAAACATTTAACCATAGTAAGTCTACCATATATCTCCTTTTCTGCAGCGGGGTGGGTACACTGTGTTCCACAGGGAATACATCGGGGATGTTCTAAAGCAGTTCCTCAAGGGAGGGATGCACCTTAGCGGGTATAAGAACCTGGCGTCCAAAAGAAGCATCCTGGGGGGCGGAAGTATCAGAGGCATAGAACCTAATGAACATGATCACTGAGAACCACATAGCCGCCTTGCACAACTTTTATGCGGTTGCGCCACGGCGGGCCGCCCAAGAAAGTCCAACAGACAGAGTAGAATGGGCCTTAATAGCAGCTGGAGGCGGGAGCCCATCCTGCGCATAAGCTTGTGCAATCACCATTCTAATCCCTCTGACCAAGGTTTGTTTATTCGCAGGCCAGCCACGTTTGTGGAAACCAAAAACTACAAAAAGGGAATCTGACCTCCTGATAGAGGCAGTCCTCTCCACATAAATACGGAGAGCCCTTACCATATCCAAAGACCACTCTCTGGAGGACAAATCAGAAGAGATGAAGGCCGGAACCACAATCTCTTGGTTAAGGTGAAAAGATGACACCATCTTAGGCAAATAACTGGGGCGAGTTCGGAGAACCGCGCGGTCACTATGAATTATCAAAAAGGGTGGACGACAGGACAAAGCGCCCAAGTCCAAAATAATTCTGGCAGAGGCAATAGCCAATAAGAAAAGGACCTTAGTCGTAAGCCATTTAAGGTCCACTGACTCAAAAGGTTCAAACGGAGACTCTCAGGGTATTCAGGACAACAGACAAATCCCATGAAGCCACAGGAGGGACATAGGAAAGTTGAATCCGCAGTAAGGCCTGAATGAATGTATGAACATCAGGAATAGATGCAATTTTTCTCCGAAACCACACCGACAAGGCAGATATGTGAACCTTGAGGGAGGCCAGAGGAAGTCCTAAATCCAGGTCTTGTTGCAAAAAAGCCAGAAGTCTGGAAGTACTAAACTTGGAAGCATCGTAATTCTTAGCAGCACACCAGGTGAAGTAAGAATTCCAGATCCTATAATAAGTCCGTGCAGAAGCCGGTTTGCGGGCCTTTAGCATAGTTTGGATAACCGCCTCGGAGAAACCTTTAGCTCTCAGGAGTGAAGCTTCAAGAGCCACGCCATCAAAGCCAGTCTGGCCAGGTCCGGGTAGACACCAGGGCCCTGAACGAGGAGGTCTGGGCGTTGCGGAAGTAGAAGAGGACACTATCAATAGACCCTGCAGGTCTGAGAACCAATGCCACCTGGGCCACGCTAGAGCGACTAGAAGTAGTATTCCTCCTTGTTGCTTGAACTTCCGTTGTACCCTGGGCAGGAGTGATACTGGAGGGAACACGTAGGGCAGACGAATGGAATGCCAGTGCGTCCACGAACGCTGCTTGAGGATCCCGTGTTCTTGATCCGAAGACCGGAACTTTGTGATTGTGTCGAGACGCCATCAAGTCTACATCTGTTAGGCCCCACTAGGAGTTGAAAGACTTCTGGATGAATACTCTATTCTCCGCTTCCCAGTTGAGGGCCCCCGGAATGAACACTGCCGATATTGCTGGCAGATGGCATTTCGCCCAACAAAGGATTTTTGACAATTCCATCATTGCCATGCGGCTTCAAGTGCCGCCTTGATGATTTATGTATGCCACCGTGGTGGCGTTGTCTGATTGTACTTGAACAGGCCTGTTCTGTATCAGAGCAGGGCAAGAGTCAAAGCACTTAACACTGCCCGCAATTCCAGAATGTTTATAGGGAGGAGAGATTCCTCCGGTATCTGTTCACATGGTCGACCATGTTATGGTCGACAGTCATTAGGTCGACCACTATTGGTCGACATGGACATGGTCGACATGGACACATGGTCGACACATGAAAATGGTCGACACATGAAAGTTTGACACATGAAAGTTCGACACATGAAAAGGTCGACATGAGTTTTTTTTCTTTTTTTTCTTTTGGGGAACTCTTCCATACTTTATGATCCACGTGGACTACGATTGGAACGGTAATCTGTGCCGAGCGAAGCGGTAGCGGAGCGAAGGCACCATGCCCGAAGCATGGCGAGCGAAGCGAGCCATGCGAGGGGACGCGGTGCACTAATTGGGGTTCCCAGTCACTTTACGCAAAAAAACACACACAAAAAAGTTAAAAAAACTCATGTTGACCTTTTCATGTGTCGACCTTTCACGTGTCGACCATTTTCATGTGTCGACCATGTCAATGTCGACCAATAGTGGTCGACCTAATGACTGTCGACCATAACATGGTCGACCATTCATACCGGAACCGATTCCTCCCTGGTCCACCGACCCTGGAGAGTGTTGCTCCAGCACCACGCCCCAACCCCTCAGACTTGCATCCGTAGTCAGGAGGACCTAGTTGGGATTCCAGAAGGGTCGGCCCCTGCTCAACTGCTGGTCCTGTAGCCACCAGGTCAGTGACAGACAAACCTCCAGAGTCAAGGAAATCATTTGAGACCTGATCCGATGAGGCAGGCCATCCCACTTGGAAAAGATTAACCTCTGTTGAGGGCGGGAATGAAAGTGAACATATTCTACCATGTCGAACGCCGATACCATGAGGCCGAGTGTATCGACACTCTTGGGCGAGAGAGGAAGTATCTGATCCTGTCCTGAAGTTTCAGGACTTTCTCTGGAGACAGAAACAGTCTTTGATTGTGTGTGTCCAGAAGTGCCCCCAGGTGCACCATGCTCCGAGCAGGGACCAGCGAGGACTTCTTCCAGTTGAAGAGCCACCCGTGGGCTTGTAGGAAATTTACCGTCAGTTGCAGATGACTGAGGAGGACATCTTGGGAGTTCGCCAGAATCAGCAAGTCATCCAGATATGGCAGGATCCTGATTCCCTTACGATGCAGATGAGCAGTCATCTTGGCCATAAACTTGGTGAAGATCCGAGGGGCCAACTGACAATGAAGGTTGCCAATAGCAAACCACAGATATTGCTGATGCGATATGGCAATAGGTATATGCAGATAGGCATCTTGTATATCCAGGCATACCATATAATCTGCGGGTTCCATAGCCAGTACAATCGAGCGTAGCGTTTCCATATGGAACTTGGACACACTCACAAATTTGTTCAGAGATTTGAGGTTGAGTATAGGCCAGATAGACCCATTGGGTTTTGGGACAAGAAACAGGGTCGAGTAGTAACCTCCGCCTTTCTGGGACAGGAGTACCGGCACTACTACTCCTGTATCCAGGAGGGAACACACAACCAGGTGTAGAGCTTGCGCCTTCAACGGGTCCGAAGGGATAACCGTCGTTCGGAACTGGCGAGGGGGACATCTCTTGAAAGAGACTGCATACCTGTGAGAGATCACTTCTCGCAGCCATGCGTCTGAAGTGGTCTTTAACCAGACCTGGCTGAATCGCAGAAGTCACCCCCCCAGGGTGAGGCCCGCCCCATCATGCAGCAGGTTTGCCTTGTTTGAAAGCAGGCTGACGGGCGGCCCAAGATTGTTTTGCTTTGGGCTTAGTGAATTTGGGAGCACGAGTTAGTCTCGGGTATGCCTGACTTTTAGCTTTTCCATGAGGTGGAAAGGAACGAAAAGTGGTACTCTTTGCCTTCGGTGCAGAAGGATTAGTATTTGGGAGGAATGCAGTCTTAGCAGCCGCTAAGTCAGTTACAATCTTATTCAGATCTTTCGCAAACAGGATGTCTTATTTGAGAACGCCGCCCAAGGAGGCTCCTGATTAGCTACAGGAGCAGCGGACTGACTGGTAGCTGTATGGCACATATTACACAGACCATCATTGAAATATTTCCCCTCAGGCAAATCCCGGGCGCATGCACTGCAAGATACAGGAGCATCCGCGGATTTCCCGCCCTTTGTGGTAGACATTTTAGTGAATGTAACAGCAGAGCGTATGAGTACGATACAGCCAGACAGAGTACAATACCTACAAATAAATTCCCTAGTATGTGACAGCGTACACAGTACACAACACCAGAAAATAAATCCGGTATGATGTGACAGAGTACACAGTAGCATACACTTAACGGTAAATACTGTGCAGCACTATATATGAGACCCTGACGCACCTAGTCCTAGGGTACAGAATACAGTGATAGATACAGCTGGGATACACTGAAAGCGAAATCCACACGGCAGATACAGGCACACACAGTCACAGTGACAATGCAGATAATTATTTTAGTCAGACAATAAAACTGCACTGGACTAGATATATATAACAATGCGCGGTCTGAGACCGGATGTATATATCAGAATACTCGTACAACATATTCTGGTAGAGGTACACTTGTTCTTAACCAACGCTGTCTTAAACTGACATGTAGAATACTTAAGTGTCTGTAGAATCACAGTGCTGATAAATCAGGCGGATTTACAGAGGAGAAAAAATATATTTGTATCAATTGCTTGATACAAGTTCTGGCGCTATGATTGTGCTGGTTCTCTAAGCTGCTGTTAAAGTGGGAGACAGTAAATCTCTCATAAACTGGAAATACAACGTGTAGAACATGAAAACAGCGCTAATAAAGAATCTAAAAACAGGTGTTTCCTTAAAATAAATCACATACGTTTTAATATTATTCAACATATATATAAAAAAACTCACAAATATGAACCATGAGAAATGGAGCCTCTATAGCCAGTCTCTGACCACCGACATATTGATGTAAATGTGCACACCTCTTGGTATCGGTAATGTCCCTGTGACCGGTCACAATATCGACAGGATCCTTAGTTTTAAATACAGATGAGCGGGTTCGGTTCCTTGGAATCCGAACCCGCCCGAACTTCAGGTTTTTTTACACGGGGCCGAGCGACTCGGATCTTCCCGCCTTGCTCGGTTAACCCGAGCGCGCCCGAACGTCATCATCCCGCTGTCGGATTCTCGCGAGGCTCGTATTCTATCGCGAGACTCGGATTCTATATAAGGAGCCGCGCGTCGCCGCCATTTTCACACGTGAATTGAGATTGATAGGGAGAGGACGTGGCTGGCGTCCTCTCCGTTTAGACTAGAGTACTAGAGAGAGACACAAATTTTGGGGAGCATATTATTAGGAGTACTACTTGCTGCTGATAGTGTGACCAGTGACCACCAGTTTAATTAATCCGTTCTCTGCCTGAAAAAAAACGATACACAGTGTGACACAGTCACATACCATATCTGTGCTCAGCCCAGTGTGCTGCATCATATGTAATACTGTATATCATTATCTGACTGTGCTGAGTGCTCACTGCTCACACAGCTTAATTGTGGGGGAGACTGGGGAGCATTTATAGCAGGAGTACATATTTTAAGTACAGTGCACACTTTTGCTGCCAGAGTGCCACTGCCAGTGTGACTGACCAGTGACCACTGACCACCAGTATTGTGATTGTCTGCTGACCACCAGTATATTGTGATTGTCTGCCTGAAAAAGTTAAACACTCGTCGTGTGGTGTTTTTATAAACGCATTCTGCAGACAGTGTCCAGCAGGTCCGTCATTACATAATATATACCTGTCCGGCTGCAGTACTAGTGTGATATATATATATTTTAATTTTATCTCATTATCATCCAGTCTATATTAGCAGCAGACACAGTACGGTAGTCCACGGCTGTAGCTACCTCTGTGTCGGCAGTCGCTCGTCCATCCATAATTGTATACCACCTACCCGTGGTTTTTTTTTTTCTATCTTCTTGATACTAGTAGCTTACTTTAGGAGTCTGCAGTGCTGAGTCTGACAGACAGTGTCCAGCAGGTCCGTCATTACATAATATATACCTGTCCGGCTGCAGTACTAGTGTGATATATATATATATTTTAATTTTATCTCATTATCATCCAGTCTATATTAGCAGCAGACACAGTACGGTAGTCCACGGCTGTAGCTACCTCTGTGTCGGCAGTCGCTCGTCCATCCATAATTGTATACCACCTACCCGTGGTTTTTTTTTTCTATCTTCTTGATACTAGTAGCTTACTTTAGGAGTCTGCAGTGCTGACAGACAGTGTCCAGCAGGTCCGTCATTACATAATATATACCTGTCCGGCTGCAGTACTAGTGTGATATATATATATATTTTAATTTTATCTCATTATCATCCAGTCTATATTAGCAGCAGACACAGTACGGTAGTCCACGGCTGTAGCTACCTCTGTGTCGGCAGTCGCTCGTCATCCATAAGTATACTAGTATCCATCCATCTCCATTGTTTACCTGAGGTGCCTTTTAGTTGTGCCTATTAAAATATGGAGAACAAAAATGTTGAGGTTCCAAAAATAGGGAAAGATCAAGATCGACTTCCACCTCGTGCTGAAGCTGCTGCCACTAGTCATGGCCGAGACGATGAAATGCCAGCAACGTCGTCTGCCAAGGCCGATGCCCAATGTCATAGTACAGAGCATGTAAAATCCAAAACACCAAATATCAGTAAAAAAAGGACTCAAAAATCTAAAATAAAATTGTCGTCGGAGAAGCGTAAACTTGCCAATATGCCATTTACCACACGGAGTGGCAAGGAACGGCTGAGGCCCTGGCCTATGTTCATGGCTAGTGGTTCAGCTTCACATGAGGATGGAAGCACTCAGCCTCTCGCTAGAAAAATGAAAAGACTCAAGCTGGCAAAAGCACAGCAAAGAACTGTGCGTTCTTCGAAATCCCAAATCCACAAGGAGAGTCCAATTGTGTCGGTTGCGATGCCTGACCTTCCCAACACTGGACGTGAAGAGCATGCGCCTTCCACCATTTGCACGCCCCCTGCAAGTGCTGGAAGGAGCACCCGCAGTCCAGTTCCTGATAGTCAGATTGAAGATGTCAGTGTTGAAGTACACCAGGATGAGGAGGATATGGGTGTTGCTGGCGCTGGGGAGGAAATTGACAAGGAGGATTCTGATGGTGAGGTGGTTTGTTTAAGTCAGGCACCCGGGGAGACACCTGTTGTCCGTGGGAGGAATATGGCCATTGACATGCCTGGTGAAAATACCAAAAAAATCAGCTCTTCGGTGTGGAAGTATTTCAACAGAAATGCGGACAACATTTGTCAAGCCGTGTGTTGCCTTTGTCAAGCTGTAATAAGTAGGGGTAAGGACGTTAACCACCTCGGAACATCCTCCCTTATACGTCACCTGCAGCGCATTCATAATAAGTCAGTGACAAGTTCAAAAACTTTGGGCGACAGCGGAAGCAGTCCACTGACCAGTAAATCCCTTCCTCTTGTAACCAAGCTCACGCAAACCACCCCACCAACTCCCTCAGTGTCAATTTCCTCCTTCCCCAGGAATGCCAATAGTCCTGCAGGCCATGTCACTGGCAATTCTGACGAGTCCTCTCCTGCCTGGGATTCCTCCGATGCATCGTTGCGTGTAACGCCTACTGCTGCTGGCGCTGCTGTTGTTGCTGCTGGGAGTCGATGGTCATCCCAGAGGGGAAGTCGTAAGCCCACTTTTACTACTTCCACCAAGCAATTGACTGTCCAACAGTCCTTTGCGAGGAAGATGAAATATCACAGCAGTCATCCTGTTGCAAAGCGGATAACTGAGGCCTTGACAACTATGTTGGTGTTAGACGTGCGTCCGGTATTCGCCGTTAGTTCACAGGGAACTAGACAATTTCTTGAGGTAGTGTGCCCCCGTTACCAAATACCATCTAGGTTCCACTTCTCTAGGCAGGCGATACCGAGAATGTACACGGACGTCAGAAAAAGACTCACCAGTGTCCTAAAAAATGCAGTTGTACCCAATGTCCACTTAACCACGGACATGTGGACAAGTGGAGCAGGGCAGGGTCAGGACTATATGACTGTGACAGCCCACTGGGTAGATGTATGGACTCCCGCCGCAAGAACAGCAGCGGCGGCACCAGTAGCAGCATCTCGCAAACGCCAACTCTTTCCTAGGCAGGCTACGCTTTGTATCACCGGTTTCCAGAATACGCACACAGCTGAAAACCTCTTACGGCAACTGAGGAAGATCATCGCGGAATGGCTTACCCCAATTGGACTCTCCTGTGGATTTGTGGCATCGGACAATGCCAGCAATATTGTGTGTGCATTAAATATGGGCAAATTCCAGCACGTCCCATGTTTTGCACATACCTTGAATTTGGTGGTGCAGAATTATTTAAAAAACGAGAGGGGCGTGCAAGAGATGCTGTCGGTGGCCAGAAGAATTGCGGGACACTTTCGGCGTACAGGCACCACGTACAGAAGACTGGAGCACCACCAAAAACGCCTGAACCTGCCCTGCCATCATCTGAAGCAAGAAGTGGTAACGAGGTGGAATTCAACCCTATATATGCTTCAGAGGTTGGAGGAGCAGCAAAAGGCCATTCAAGCCTATACAATTGAGCACGATATAGGAGGTGGAATGCACCTGTCTCAAGCGCAGTGGAGAATGATTTCAACGTTGTGCAAGGTTCTGCTGCCCTTTGAACTTGCCACACGTGAAGTCAGTTCAGACACTGCCAGCCTGAGTCAGGTCATTCCCTTCATCAGGCTTTTGCAGAAGAAGCTGGAGACATTGAAGGAGGAGCTAACACAGAGCGATTCCGCTAGGCATGTGGGACTTGTGGATGGAGCCCTTAATTCGCTTAACAAGGATTCACGGGTGGTCAATCTGTTGAAATCAGAGCACTACATTTTGGCCACCGTGCTCGATCCTAGATTTAAAACCTACCTTGGATCTCTCTTTCCGGCACACACAAGTCTACTGGGGTTCAAAGACCTGCTGGTGAGAAAATTGTCAAGTCAAGCGGAACGCGACCTGTCAACATCTCCTCCTTCACATTCTCCCGCAACTGGGGGTGCGAGGAAAAGGCTCAGAATTCCGAGCCCACCCGCTGGCGGTGATGCAGGGCAGTCTGGAGCGACTGCTGATGCTGACATCTGGTCCGGACTGAAGGACCTGCCAACGATTACGGACATGTCGTCTACTGGCACTGCATATGATTCTCTCCCCATTGAAAGAATGGTGGAGGATTATATGAGTGACCGCATCCAAGTAGGCACGTCAGACAGTCTGTACTTATACTGGCAGGAAAAAGAGGCAATTTGGAGGCCCTTGCACAAACTGGCTTTATTCTACCTAAGTTGCCCTCCCACAAGTGTGTACTCCGAAAGAGTGTTTAGTGCCGCCGCTCACCTTGTCAGCAATCGGCGTACGAGGTTACTTCCAGAAAATGTGGAGAAGATGATGTTCATTAAAATGAATTATAATCAATTCCTCCGTGGAGACATTGACCAGCAGCAATTGCCTCCACAAAGTACACAGGGAGCTGAGATGGTGGATTCCAGTGGGGACGAATTGATAATCTGTGAGGAGGGGGATGTACACGGTGATATATCGGAGGATGATGATGAGGTGGACATCTTGCCTCTGTAGAGCCAGTTTGTGCAAGGAGAGATTAATTGCTTCTTTTTTGGTGGGGGTCCAAACCAACCCGTCATTTCAGTCACAGTCGTGTGGCAGACCCTGTCACTGAAATGATGGGTTGGTTAAAGTGTGCATGTCCTGTTTATACAACATAAGGGTGGGTGGGAGGGCCAAGGACAATTCCATCTTGCACCTCTTTTTTCTTTCATTTTTCTTTGCGTCATGTGCTGTTTGGGGAGTATTTTTTTGAAGGGCCATCCTGCGTGACACTGCAGTGCCACTCCTAGATGAAACACAACACCAAAAAATGTACTCGGCGCCTGATCCTTCTATCGTTGGCAGACGTAAAACTTAAGACTGGGCTGCAGCTTCCTAAATAAGGGCTTATTGCATAAACCCCTTTAGCAAGCAGATTCACAGAAGTTAAAACCAAGGTTTTAATAGGAAGCGCTGTCCAGTCACATCACATTTAAACATATATATATTTATTAGTTAAAAAGGAAAAACATATATATGGCCATATATTACACATAAATATCAAACAATATAATATAATCAATAAAATAATGATCAATGTTAAAATAACAGTAAAGGTCCGATTTGTTAATCAGTTAGTAAGGGCATGCAATCTTGATGTAGTCATCAATTATTTATATCATATTAGTCCATTAGTACTTGGATCCAATCTGTTTGTTAGTTTTGCAGAAAAACCACTGGACAATTTAACTCCTACCTTCCGTGTATAGCAATTTTCGGGGGCTATTGCAAATTGGAGACCAATGTTCAAATTAATGCATAAACGGATCCAATCGGACTTACAAGCCGGGGGAGCGCTCCCTCTCTCTCTTTCCAGCAGTGTGGGTACGTAGGAAGTGCACTTGTTTCCAACATGAGATACGGCTTGTACGAGCAACGGCTCACAGCTCACACAGAGATTGCAGCCCGATCATGTGACGCGTTTCTCCGCCTCTCCACTTCCGGGTACTCGGCGGCTTCCTCAGACGTGTGTGACAATCTCTGTGTGAGCTGTGAGCCGTTGCTCGTACAAGCCGTATCTCATGTTGGAAACAAGTGCACTTCCTACGTACCCACACTGCTGGAAAGAGAGAGAGGGAGCGCTCCCCCGGCTTGTAAGTCCGATTGGATCCGTTTATGCATTAATTTGAACATTGGTCTCCAATTTGCAATAGCCCCCGAAAATTGCTATACACGGGAGGTAGGAGTTAAATTGTCCAGTGGTTTTTCTGCAAAACTAACAAACAGATTGGATCCAAGTACTAATGGACTAATATGATATAAATAATTGATGACTACATCAAGATTGCATGCCCTTACTAACTGATTAACAAATCGGACCTTTACTGTTATTTTAACATTGATCATTATTTTATTGATTTTATTATATTGTTTGATATTTATGTGTAATATATGGCCATATATATGTTTTTCCTTTCCACTCCTAGATGGGCCAGGTGTTTGTGTCGGCCACTAGGGTCGCTTATCTTACTCACACAGCTACCTCATTGGGCCTCTTTTTTTCTTTGCATCATGTGCTGTTTGGGGAGTGTTTTTTGGAAGGGCCATCCTGCGTGACACTGCAGTGCCACTCCTAGATGGGCCAGGTGTTTGTGTCGGCCACTAGGGTCGCTTAGCTTACTCACACAGCTACCTTATTGCGCCTCTTTTTCTCTTTGCGTCATGTGCTGGTTGAGGAGTGTTTTTTGTAAGGGCCATCCTGCGTGACACTGCAGTGCCACTCCTAGATGGGCCAGGTGTTTGTGTCAGCCACTAAGGTCGCTTAGCTTAGTCATCCAGCGACCTCGGTGCAAATTTTAGGACTAAAAATAATATTGTGAGGTGTTCAGAATAGACTGAAAATGAGTGGAAATTATGGTTTTTGAGGTTAATAATACTTTGGGATCAAAATGACCCCCAAATTCTATGATTTAAGCTGTTTTTTAGTGTTTTTTTAAAAAAACACCCGAATCCAAAACACACCCGAATCCGACAAAAAAAAATTCGGTGAGGTTTTGCCAAAACGCGGTCGAACCCAAAACACGGCCGCGGAACCGAACCCAAAACCAAAACCCGAAAAATTTCAAGTGCACATCTCTAGTTTTAAATATGCAGATATGTCCAATCTTGTGGTATAATTACCAGAATTGCAGTGGATTGGCCGGGTATCCCACCTAGCGATGGTCCAGAGGCGGTCTCCGATCCAACGCAGATGTTTGGTGGTTTTCCCTCTATTAATTTTCCACGTCCATAGATTGAAGAATGTCCAAGATGGTAATAACTGCAATGGTATCCTGAAGGTGGCGAATTTAATTTGAAGGTCCAAAATATCTCCTGTTTACATAACTTACTATATCTGTCCCCACCCCTTTCAGTCTGTGTGATATGTTCAAGACCAAGTAATTTTAGCGTACTTAGATCTCCCTGGTGATAGTCCAGGAAGTGTCTCGGTACGCTATGGTCCATCTTCTTGTTAATAATATTACGACAATGTTCCATGAATTTCTGCTGCTATATATGTATAGATAAGATGATTTTGTGTATATAAACCTAATAAAATAGGAACAGGTGTTTCCAGGTTGTTAATTGTTATCCCTATATAAGAGCCATATGAGCCCAGTAAGAGCACCTTTGATAAAGCTGCCAAACGCCAGCGAAACGCGTAGGGCAACCAGCCCTGACCCAGACACCCTAAAGCCACCTCCAGGATACCATTGCAGTTATTACCATCTTGGACATTCTTCAATCTATGGACGTGGAAAATTAATAGAGGGAAAACCACCAAACATCTGCGTTGGATCGGAGACAGTCTCTGGACCATCGCTAGGTGGGATACCCGGCCAATCCACTGCAATTCTGGTAATTATACCACAATATTGGACATATCTGCATATTTAAAACTAAGGATCCTGTCGATATTGTGACCGGTCACAGGGACATTACCGATACCAAGAGGTGTGCACATTTACATCAATATGTCGGTGGTCAGAGACTGGCTATAGAGGCTCCATTTCTTATGGTTCATATTTGTGAGTTTTTTTATATATATGTTGAATAATATTAAAACGTATGTGATTTATTTAAGGAAACACCTGTTTTTTAGATTCTTTATTAGCGCTATTTTCATGTTCTACACGTTGGATTTACAGAGGAGACCTTGCCCTGCAATCCTGGAGACCAGTCGCAGCTACTGTGAGAAGATGGCGCCCAGCGTCTCAGTCAGGGAGTGAGGGAGAGAGTCAGGCAGCTCCAGGGTGGGAACACCAGCAGTAGATGGCGCCCGGAGCTGGGGTTGGGGCTACAGGTCAAGTGCCTTATCCCCTATGCTGGTCCTCACCACCTGGTACTAAGGAGCCTTATTAAACATGGATAATGTATTATCCGACCTGTGCTCCCCTGCCCTGGTGGATATAGTGGGGTCCCTGTAAGGCCACAGTGTCCACGCCAGCGTCGCGGTCCGTCTCCAGAGACCGTGGCCGGAACGCGATTTAATGGTGGGTCCCGCCTGGGGGACCCTTTTACCTGCACCCTTAGTATCAACCACGCGATCCAGAAGAGCATCTGCGGTGGTGTGCCTAGGAACCGGAGCGTCTCCACCGCAAGTACCCGGGAACAGAGCCAGCGGGAGTATGCGATGCCGCTGGGGAGGTGATGGAGCAGCAGCACAGCATGTCACACTGACATATGAAGTGCTGCAGCCCTTGAAGTCTTCTAAATAGCTTTTTCGGGGCTGCCTGAGCAGCCCCCCTATTAAGTGACCTGCTTATGCAGGCACCAACTCTAAAACGGAGCTCATAGTGCCTTGAGGTGGGCTTATATAGAGGAGGCCCCGCAATGCATCCTGGGACAGTCTAAAGCTTTAGACTGTTGGTGCCTCTGGATCAAGATCCATCTCTACATCCCAATGTAGTCCCTGTGGAACACAGTGTACCCCGCTGCAGAAAAATAGTTTTAAAGAATGACAACAATGTAAATGTTTTCTCAATTAGAGATTGGATCTCTTAACTAGTAAATGTATTGCAGTCCTATCCTTGCAGTTAAGCAACACTATGTTCTTAAAATGAGGAGAAATGTGTTTTTTGTTTATTCTTTTTGCAATATATGCTTATTAATCATATTATATAGTACTAACATAGTAACAGTGCGAGTTCTGAATGAGTAGTGTGAGCATACGGCACATGAAGAGAAATACTTACAGTATACAGAGACCACAACAATAGTGGATCAGTTTTATAAGTTCAAGAATTACATACAGCGAGAGTAGAATGGAAACAAAGACAAAGGAAAACCATGAGGGGGAGAGATTTCTGCCACGGATCAGTGGTTCTATGGGGGTCCTTCAGACCCGAACGCAGCTGTGTGTCTGTACGCATCGGCTGCATTCGGGTGGTCTGTGCACACGCACTGGCCGCAGTGCGCGACCTTACAAATTGTGGCCGCATCCCAGAAGGCTGCGGCCGCAGTGTGATTAAAAAAATGTTGGCTGTATGTTGCCAGGGGTCAACCTTAGTTCAATGCATCCGCAATTTAATTGCGGATGCATCGGGAGGCGGCCTGTCACACATGCTGGGTGGCCTTGCCCTTTGCTGGCCGGCCCCAGCATGTGAAGAGATGGACGCAGATCTGGCTGTGTATGCAACGATCTGTGTCCATCTCTGAATAAGGTCCTATATCCTAACAAATATATATGTACTGTATATACATACATATACAGTGTTGTGCAGTCAGGGTAGAGCCTCACAGGTCATACATTTCACTATAAATATGATTACAACAATACATACAAAGAAGATATTTCAAACTTACATAAATAATATAATCTTTGTGTTTTTCTAACAATTTGTGTGTGTAAATCTGACTTCGATACTAGCGCTGTGTGACATTTAGCGACTTAGACGCATGCACAATTGCAAAACATTGACTATTTGCGTGACTATCATCACTGTGTCAGACTCTGGCCCTACATGCCTGATTACAAAGTCTACAAATGCTAATTTTACAACTACAAAAGTCATATGAGACATTCGGAGCAGCAATATAAAAAATAAAAATCCTGGAAATAAAGTTGCAGTGACATGCAAATGTTTGGCAACACCTAAATACATTTTATTACTTACATTGTGTTCCTATTTAACTATTTTAAAAACTTTTAACACTAATGTCTAATTTCCAAATTCTTCTGTTGGCGCTAGCCCTAAAGCTCATCTCGGGTAAATTACCACAAAACACACGAACGTTACTCTTTGGTATTGTAATGAATGTCATCTTTCCATACTGTAGGCTGCAAAAACAAACGTGTAATGAAGGTTCAAATTGTGGAGTGTGTTTAAAGTCTCTACTTTGGACGTAAATGCAATGAAAATTAATGTACGAGGACTGAGCCACTGGTTTTTGGTCAAAGATCTATTACAAGGAGATTAAGTGGTATTTTGCCGATATTGCTTCTACAACTTTCTTCAAATACTCCTAGAAGCCCATTCCCTGGTGTACATCCATGGCCTGCAAATGCAAGGACTGAGACACCCACTTTGAGTGTCTTCAGATGCTGAAATACTGCTTGTCCAAACTTGCGGCAGCCACAAGTTAGGTGCAGGTTCTCTGTTAGAAGGCTGGCCTCCAAAGTGAAAGATGATGTGCCTGAGTTTGCAATCACTTCAGTGACACTCCCATAGCACGCCTATAAGACGGGACCACCTCCCAGTCACCACCTAGGAATGCCGTGAACATTTCCAATACATTTCTGATACCATGTATCTCAAATACAAGTGTGCCTCTGTGTGTACACACTGTAGGATGCATGTGTTGTACGACTTTTTGGGAACATATACACATGCGCAGTAGCAGAAAAATCGCTCAATTTGCAAAGCCGCTCCGGGGTGAGGAGAATGAACTGTTACATTTGTACAAAGCAGACAGAGGTTGTAGAGCAGACATTCCCTACCTCGTTCCTCAAAACACACTAACAGTCCAGGTTTTAGTGATATCTATGCTGAGCACAGTTATTTTGACTTAACCACCTTATTTTGATTTAACCAATAAAACCTGCAATGCTTGTGTGCCTTATGGACCGAGGTTGGGAATGCCTGTTGTAGAGAATTGCGGACTCTTCAGGGAATGGTATCGATATCCCAGCTCTTAGGGTGCCAGATGTCAGAAGACTGACTGTGGCATCCCAACAGCCAGGATCCCGACACCTTTTTAGGTATGTATACTAATTCTCCCCCTCTACCCCCTAATTCTTTCTACCTGGATCCTAAACCCTGCCCCCCTACTCCCCGCAGCCTAACCCTAACTCAAAGTGCAATTAGAAACATAGAATTTGACGGCAGATAAGAGTATCCTATCACTTGGCCCATCTAGTCTTCCTCTTTTTTTTCTTTACCAAATTTTTGCCTTAAAATTATTTGATCATTATTTCTTTGTAAGGACATCCTTATGTCTATCCCATGCACGTTTACATTCCTCTACTGTCTTAGCCTAAACAACCTCTGATGAGAGGCTATTCCACTTAACCACTACAGTTTCTGTGAAGTAATTTTTCCTCATATTTCCCCTGAATCAACCTCCCTCTAGTTTCAGTGCATGTCCTCGTGTCCAATTCCTTCTCTTATTTAAATTTTTCCTCCTGGACTTTGTTAAAACCCATGATATATTTGAAAGTTTCTATCATATCCCTTCTCTGCTCCAAACTATACATGTTGAGATTTCTTAGTCTTTCGGGATATGGCCTATAGAATTGAACACAGTATTCTGGATAAGGCCGTACCAATGACCTATACAGTGGCATTATTACTTCTTTCTTTCTACTGCTGATTCCTCTCCCTATGTAACCAAGCATCTGACTAGCCTTCCTCATTGCTTTGTGACATTGCTTACCTGCCTTTAAGTCACCTGAAATAGTGACTCCTAGATCCCTTTCCTCCTCAGTAGTTTACAATATTGTGCCATTAATACTGTATTTAGCCTTGCTAAAACTGGCGTTACCCTATAGAAGTCTTCTTTGTACATCCCGCTCTAAGGGCGATATTCAATTGTTATATTGCAGCCGATCTGCAGTCTAAAATGACGGGAGATCATGGACCGATATTCAATTGTCCCTCGTTTTCATGCATATTGCGCCCGTAGCAGCAAGGTTTAGGCACGTAAAATGACTTAACACGACTAAACTATTGGGCGCAACGCAAAAAATAAGATTTTAAACCTACTGCTAAATCTTTTTCTCCTAGTCCGTAGAGGATGCTGGGGACTCCGTAAGGACCGTGGGGTATAGACGGGCTCCGCAGGAGACATGGGCACTATAAGACTTTAGATGGGTGTGAACTGGCTCCTCCCTCTATGCCCCTCCTCCAGACCTCAGTTATAGAACTGTGCCCAGAGGAGACGGACAGTATGAGGAAAGGATTTTTGTTAATCTAAGGGCGAGATACATACCAGCCCACACCATACACACCGTACAACATGGTATATACTAAAGCAGTTAACAGTATGAACAAAACAGCATCAGCCAGAAACTGATCTCAACTGTAACATAACCCTTATGTAAGCAACAACTATATACAAGCCTTGCAGAATTTGTCCGCACTGGGACGGGCGCCCAGCATCCTCTACGGACTAGGAGAAAAAGATTTACCGGTAGGTTTAAAATCTTATTTTCTCTTACGTCCTAGAAGATGCTGGGGACTCCGTAAGGACCATGGGGATTATACCAAAGCTCCAGACCGGGCGGGAGAGTGCGGATGACTCTGAAGCACCGATTGAGCAAACATGAGGTCCTCATCAGCCAGGGTATCAAACTTGTAGAATTTTGCAAAAGTGTTTGAACCCGACCAAGTAGCTGCTCGGCAAAGCTGTAATGCCGAGACGCCTCGGGTAGCCGTCCAAGAAGAGCCCACCTTCCTAGTGGAATGGGCCTTTACCGAATTTGGTAACGGCAATCCAGCCGTAGAATGAGCCTGCTGAATCGTGTTACAGATCCAGCGAGCAATAGTATGCTTAGAAGCAGGAGCGCCCACCTTGTTGGCTGCATACAGGACAAACAGTGCCTCTGTTTTCCTAACCCGAGCCGTCCTGGCTACATAAATTTTTAAGGCCCTGACTACATCAAGTGACTTGGAATCCTCCACGTCACCCGTAGCCACAGGCACCACAATAGGTTGGTTCATATGAAACGACAAAACCACTTTAGGCAGAAATTGAGGACGAGTCCTCAACTCTGCTCGACCCACATGGAAAATCAGATAGGGGCTCTTGTGAGACAAAGCCGCCAATTCGGACACCCGACTCGCAGATGCCAAGGCCAACAACATGACCACTTTCCAAGTGAGAAATTTTAACTCAACTGTTTGAAGAGGTTCAAACCAGCGTGATTTAAGGAACTGTAACACCACGTTAAGGTCCCACGGTGCCTCTGGGGGCACAAAAGGAGGTTGGATGTGCAGCACTCCCTCTACAAAAGTCTGGACTTCTGAGAGAGAAGCCAATTCCTTCTGAAAGAATATAGATAAGGCTGAAATCTGCACCTTAATGGAGCCTAACTTTAGGCCCTTATCCACTCCTGTCTGTAGAAAATGGAGAAAACGACCCAGCTGAAAATCTTCAGTAGGAGCATTCTTGGCTTCACACCAAGATACATATTTCCTCCAGATACGGTGACAGTGCTTCGCCGTTACCTCCTTCCTAGCTTTGAGTAGAGTAGGGATGACTTCCCCCGGAATACCTTTCCTAGCTAGGATTTGGTGTTCAACCACCATGCCGTCAAACGTAACCGCGGTAAGTCTTGGAACACACAGGGCCCCTGTTGCAACAGGTCCTCCCTGGGAGGAAGAGGCCACGGATCTTCTGTGATCATTTCCTGAAGATCTGAATACCAGGCCCTTCGAGGCCAATCTGGGACAATGAGTATTGTCTGCACTCTTGTTCGTCTTATTATTCTCAATATTTTTGAGATAAGTGGAAGCGGAGGGAACACATAGACCGACTGAAACACCCATGGTGTCACCAGGGCGTCCACCGCCACTGCCTGAGGTGCCCTCGACCTGGAACAATACTTCCGAAGCTTTCTGCTGAGGCGTGACGCCATCATGTCTATTTGAGGAAGTCCCCAACGACTTGTTACCTCTGCAAAGACCTCTTGATGAAGTCCCCACTCTCCTGGATGGAGATCGTGCCTGCTGAGGAAGTCTGCCTCCCAGTTGTCTACTCCCGGAATGAAGACTGCTGACAGAGCGCTTACATGATTTTCCGCCCAGCGAAGAATCCTGGTGGCTTCTGCCACTGCTGCTCTGCTCCTTGTCCCGCCCTGGCGGTTTACATGCGCTACGGCTGTGACGTTGTCTGACTGGATCAGGACGGGTAGGTTGCGAAGAAGATTCTCCGCATGTTGCAGGCCATTGTATATGGCCCTTAATTCCAGCACATTGATGTGTAGACAAGCCTCCTGGCTTGACCATATGATCTGAAAATATTTTCCTTGTGTGACTGCTCCCCATCCTCGGAGGCTCGCATCCGTGGTCACAAGAACCCAATCCTGAATGCCGAACCTGCGACCCTCTAGAAGGTGAGCACTCTGGAGCCACCACAGGAGAGAGACCCTGGCCCTGGGGGACAGGCTTATCCTCCGATGCATCTGTAGATGGGATCCTGACCACTTGTCCAGAAGATCCCACTGAAAAGTTCTCGCATGGAACCTGCCGAAAGGAATGGCCTCGTAGGCCGCCACCATCTTTCCCAATACTCGAGTGCATTGATGAACTGACACTCTTTTTGGTTTCAGCAGGTCCCTGACCATGTTCTGGAGTTCCTGGGCTTTTTCCATTGGGAGAAAAACCCTCTTTTTTTCCGTGTCCAGAATCATGCCCAAAAATGACAGCCGAGTTGTCGGAAACCAACTGCGACTTTGGTAGATTTAGAATCCAGCCGTGTTGTTGTAGTACTCTCAGGGAGTGAGACACGCTTTTTAGTTACTGATCTCTTGATCTTGCTGTTATCAGGAGATCGTCCAAGTGTGGGATAATTGTGACCCCCTGCTTGCGCAGGAGCACCATCATTTCCGCCATTACCTTGGTGAAAATTCTCGGGGCCGTGGAAAGCCCAAACAGCAACGTCTGATACTGGTAATGACAATCCTGTACAGCGAATCTCAGGTACGCCTGATGAGGAGGATATATGGGGACATGAAGGTATGCATCCTTTATGTCTAGTGATACCATCAAATCCCCCCCTTTCCAGGCTGGAGATCACTGCCTGGAGAGATTCCATCTTGAATTTGAACTTCTTCAAATATAGGTTTAGGGATTTTAGATTCAGAATTGGTCTGTCCGAGCCATCCGGCTTCGGGACCACAAATAGGGTTGAATAAAACCCTTTCCCCTGTTGCACTAGGGGAACCCTGATAATCACTTGCTGTTGATACAGCTTTTGTATGGCAGCTGAAACTATTTCCCTCTCTGGGGGAGAAGCTGGCTAGGCAGATTTGAAAAATCGGTGTGGAGGTACATCTTCGAACTCCAGCTTGTAGCCTTGGGATACAATTTCGACCACCCAAGGATCCAAATCCGACTGAACCCAGACTTGGCTGAAGAGTCGAAGACGTGCACCCACCGGTGCGGACTCCCGCAGCGGAGCCCCAGCGTCATGCGGTGGATTTTGTAGAGGCCGGGGAGGATTTTTGTTCCTGGGAACTAGCCGTAGCTGGTATTCTTTTCCCTCTACCTCTGGCGAGGAAGGAAGAGCCACGCCCCTTTCTGAACTTATGAGACCGAAAGGACTGCATCTGGTATTGAGTGTTTTCTTCTGCTGTGGGGGAATGTAAGGCAAAAAAGACTTACCCGCGGTAGCTGTGGAAACCAGGTCCGCGAGGCCCTCCCCAAATAAAACTTCACCTTTGTAAGGCAAAGCCTCCATATGTCTCTTTGAGTCAGCATCACCTGTCCATTGACGGGTCCACAGGGACCTTCTGGCCGAAACTGCCATGGCATTGGCTCTTGAACCCAAAAGCCCAATATCTCTCGCAGCCTCTCTCATATATAACGCTGATGTGCCATAAGGTCAACAAAATACTATCTTTATCTAAGGTGTCAGTGTCAGATGACAAGTTATCTGCCCAAGCTGCAATTGCGCTACCCACCCATGCCGACGCTACTGCAGGTCTGAGCAGGGCTCCCGTAGTCGCATAAATTGATTTTAAGGTAGTTTCCTGCCTGCTATCCGCAGGATCCTTTAGGGCCGCCGCGTCCGGCGATGGTAGTGCCACCTTTTTGGACCAGCGCGTCAAGGCCTTGTCCACCGTGGGCGAGGATTCCCACCATACCCTGTCCTTTGAGGGGAAGGGATACGCCATAATAATTCTCTTGGGAACCTGCAGTCTCTTGTTTGGAGTTTCCCAAGCCTTTTCAAATAAAGCGTTCAGCTCATGAGATGGGGGAAACGTTGCCTCAGGTTTCTTTTCCTTAAACATGCAGACCCTCGTGTCAGGGACAGAGGGGTCCTCTGTGATATGCAAAACATCTTTTATTGCAATAATCATATATTGAATACTCTTGGCCACTCTTGGGTGCAACCTCGCATCATCATAGTCGACACTGGAGTCGGAATCCGTGTCGGTATCAGTGTCTGCTATCTGGGAAAAGGGACATTTATGGGACCCTGAAGGGTTTTGGGACACAGTAACAGCCATGGATTGACTCCCTGCTTTGTCCTTGGACTCTGCTTTGTCCAATCTCTTATGTAATTGTTATGAGCCACGGCTGTGGCTCATTCTTGTTTTGCATGTCTGTTAGGTATTTTATGTTATACTTCTGTTTATGTTCCCCGTGGGTGTCATGGGGTGCTTGGAGCTCTCCCTTAAGGAGAGGATACTGTTATGAACCACAGGTAGTGGTTCATTCCTATTTTATGTTTATAGTTCTCTTGCAGGCCAGGATTTCCCTTTGCTCTGGTTTAGAGGATTATTGTTTGCCGTCAGTGGTCAGTCTGTGTAATTATAGTCTGTTCCCATGTGTTCAGCCTCACCTGGCTGCTAATTGCATCTTGTCAGTTTGGAGTCATGCAACAGGGCAGCTGCATGACATAATTAATTAGGCCTCTCTGTTATATGCTGGCTGAGTGCAATTCACAGACGCTGGTGATATTTCTAGGTTTCCAGTCTGCTTGAGTTCTGAGCTTGTTCCTGCCAGTTCCTGAGCTCCTGTGTAGCAGTGTCTGTCGAGCTGCTTCCTGTGTCAGTCCCTGTGTCAATTCCTGTGTCTGATCCCGTGTCCTGCCGTGAAGCGTTCCGTGTCACTGTAGCCGGGCCGCGCACATTAGTGTCGTCAGGTCCGCGGAGTGTGTTCCCCCTCTGAGGCTGAAGTTCTGTGAGAGCCGCTGGCACAGCGTCATTGTACCGGCACTGCAGCTTAGATCATTACTCTGGCATCTGACTCACTCTGTGTCCGTGGAGCAGGACCAAGGTACATGAAGGGGGTTTATGATAGTGCTGTGCTGTCAGTCTATGGGGAAGGGGGGGAATGATGGTGCTGTCCTGTCTATGGGGTGGGGATGGTGGGGTAGCTGTGCTGTCTATGGAGGGGGGGGGTAGTCTATGGAGGGGGTGGGTGGTAGCTGTGCTGTCTGTTTATGGGGGGGTTGCTTGGGGGAATGATGGTGCTGTGGCTGTATATCTACAGAGGCTAGGGGGTTGCTGGGGGGGGGCAATTATGTGCCCGTGCTGTCCGTATATGGAGGGGGGGTTGCTGGGGTATGGGTTGGCTGCACTGTCTGTATGTGAGGGAGGGGGAAGGGGTGCCTGCGCTGTCTGTATGTGGAGGGAGCAGGGGGGGGTGCCTGCGCTATTTGTATGTGGAGGGAGCCTGTGCTGTCTGTATGTGTGTGTGTGTGTGTGGGGGGGGGGGGGGGGGGGGTGCTTGCGCACTCTGTGTGGTGGGTGCCTACGCTGTGTATGGATGATGTAATATTAAACACTATGTGGAATGAACTTCACCGGATAATAGGTGAGGGGTTTTTTTGTTTGTTTTTTACAGGTGCCCCTATTGGATTCTACTGGACAAGTGGACGTGATTCTCGGCGTGGGATGTAGGTAAGTAATCTGTCTCTCATTTTTACAGGTACCCTTATTGGATTCTACTGGACAAGTGGACGTGATTCTCGGCGTGGGATGTAGGTAAGTATGTGTGAGTGTGTAAGTGTGTTTAAATAAAGTTTTACTTTCACGGTGTGTGAGTTGTGTTTTTATTTGAGTATTTCTTTTGTTGTGGAACTACAGGTACCAGCGGGCCTGTTATTTCCCCGCATGCTGGTACTTGTGGTTCTCCAAGTACCAGCATGCGGGGGAGGCTTGCTAGGACTTGTAGTTCCACAGCAAAAGACAACATTCTTTTTATGTCATTTTGAAAGGCTATCAGCCTCCCATCCACCGCCCACGGATGGGGGGGGACAGCCTCGGGCTTCACCCCTGGCCCTTGGGTGGCTGGAGGGGGGGACCCCTTGATTTAAGGGGTCCTCACGCCAGTGTACCCCGGCCAGGGGTGACTAGTTGGGGGGGTAATGGCACGGCCGCAGGGACCAATATAAAAGTGTCCCCTGGCTGTGGCATTATCTCCCTGGCTAACGGAGCCCGGTGCTGGTTTGAAAAATACGGGGGACCCCTATGTCTTTTGTCCCCCGTATTTTTTAAACCAGGACCGGACGCAGAGCCCGGTGCTGGTTGTCTAAATATGGGGGAACCCTACTCATTTTTTCCTCTGTATTTTAACAACCAGGACTGGCTCAAAGAACCCGAGGCTGGTTTTACATAGGAGGGGGGACCCCACGCAATTTTTTTTTTTTTACTTTTAGCTATTTAAATACCAGCCACCCTGTAAAATCGTCCTATATATGACACTCCCCCACTCATCCCCTTATTTAAATGAGATAGTCAAAATCTCCCATAGCCAAAATCTCCCATAGCCAAAATCTCTTGCATAGTTAGACAAAATCTCTGGTAAAGTTAGTCAAAATCTCCTACTGCCAGTTCAAGGGAAATCTCTCAGTCAAAATCTCTCATAGTCAAAATCTCCCCGTGTGTATGCACCTTTAGAGTGCCCATGTCTCCTGCGGAGCCCGTCTATACCCCATGGTCCTTACGGAGTCCCCAGCATCCTCTAGGACGTAAGAGAAAGTCCCATTTGGGTGCCCAAACGAGTCATTTTTTGCGCATTTCAGATTGCCACCTGCGGGGGGTAACGAGCTGAAATAATGATATTGTGCTTATCAGCAGACGCGATCGCAGGCCATTTGATTTCTGCTCTGAGAGAGAGAGAGAGAGAAAGTACCAGCCAGTCAGCACCTAACTGCCAACTGTGTGAGTGCATGCAGAGAATGTTTGATTACATATGAGGGGCAGGTGTGACAGCCTGAATGCATGTGGAGGGATCTGCTGGACATATAAACGGAATGGGATGTTCTGATGGGTTGGGTATGTGGATATTTAAAAAGCGTGTGGAAAAGTCTAATTGGCAATTAAGGGGCTCGTGGGGAGGTCAAAATAACAACTTATGATGGAGCTCAGAAACAGTGAAGACACCAAATGTTTTAAATGATGCGTCCAAGGACTTTCACAATTCCAAACGTGGTGCGATCATTGGATAGGGCCTTGCTTTGTGTTGCACCATACTGATAAATTTAAATATAGATCCATTGATTAGATTGTACAACACAGAACCGTGTCCTTCACCAAAACACATGTGAAGTTACACACAGAGGCTGTCTGTCTGCAAGGTATAGTGCTTCACTCATGAAAAAGTGCTTCAATTATTAGGTTATACGGTAGCTTTGTACAACAAGGTCACCTTTGTGTATTTCACTTATAGAAAGATAAGCTACAAATTGTTTCACTTACTACAGTAGCAGACAACAGAATATTGGAGGGGGATATCCAATTAGCCCCAATATAAGCCGGCATGAGCGGCGGCTAACCGAGGGATATATGTTGCTGAACCAGGTGCTGGCTCCTGACAGCTCCCAATGCAGTGCTGCACCTCAGGCTCCCTCCGGTTACATGACCCCCCCGCCATGTGACCGCTGCCGGGGGAAGAGGTGGGATGCGGGTCACAATGCTGCCCCAGGTTCCCTGCTGGGGATCACAGCGCCAAGTGTCTGCTCCCGGGCTGCGGCACCTTCCCTGCAGTCCCAGCCTGCTGCAGTGTCCATGGGACACTGCAGGTCGCCGCAGTTATCGAGGATTTTGTTTCGCCTACCTCAGGCAACCAGTGAAACCAAATCCCCGGAAACAGTCTCGTTTTCATGCACAAATGGGGCTGTTTCTACCAATAACACACAGGTTTCACTGAACCTGTAGGTTTTCGGGAGACAGACATTTTTTTTTTTTTTTTTTTTACAGGCGATCTAAAGTGGATGTTTTTCGTACCCGATGTTGTTTCACCTCTAATTGGAAAGCCCATTTAATGGGAGACAACACATAACATGTAGTCTTGTTCACTAATTTTACAATATGAAAGTGTAAAATGTTCATTTACTTTTAATCCAAAAGGGTGAGGCTACACAGCACTACAGCAAGTCCTGCAATGTGCGATGTGAAACATAAAAAATTGTTACTTAACATTAAAAAGTTGTACTTCCTCTTCCCATTCCACAATACTATGAATTGCTCATTTTATTTCTGTTGGTCTTAGGATGATGTTGTTTGGAATGCCAGAATTAGAACAGAAAGACACACAGATGGTTCACTAAGGGAGTTGTTTGTATATAATGTATGGTTACAAAGACATTATCATATATACACGTGTTTAATATTTCCTTTCCCAGATTATCAACCACTAATAATAAGGGAGTTATCAATGTCACCCTCAATATACACGGATGTTACAGATATCTGTGTAAGTCAGCAGACAATTGGTGGCTGTATGAGGCTCATATCATGTTGTAATGAGAGATTCACAATCACACTCCCTCTATTTTCCACCTTCTAACAATCAGAAACTCTAGAGGAAACTCCCTTAAAGCAATTATAAACCTTTAGCTGCCTTCCTTGTGTCTATAATTCCCACATTAATTACATGCACAAATATAGAACTGATAGCAAACTGCACTAACATTGTAGTTAAATGCCGGCTGTCAGGATCCTGGCGTTCAGGATACGGATGCCGAAATCCCAACATCCGACAATGTCAACAGACAGAATCCCGACGCACCATAGCTATTCCCACTTGTTGGTGCCCACGACACCTATAGGAGTGGGAATAGATCCTGTGGCAAGAACAGCTAACAACAGAGCCTGCAGTGTGGCGAGCACTGCTGGCATTTTGGCGGCCGGGATGCCGCTGTCGGTATATTGACAGATGGCATCCCGTCCGCCAGTAAAACGTATGTAACTTTCAATATAGAACCCCCCTCCTCAAAAAAAGAAAACTTGAGATTGTTTATTAAGTGCAAAATGTCTGCTATGCAACGCAAAACCCAGCAATGTCCTACAACAACTAGCGTTGAGCTACATCATGCAAAACCCATCATTGTGCTACTGTACACCATGCAAAATCAGTGTTGTGCTACACTACACCCAACCAGCAATGTGCTACGCCATGCAAAACCAGCAATGTGCTACGCCACACAAAACCAGCAATGTGCTACGCCACACAAAACCAGCAATATGCTACGCCACACAAAACCAGCAATATGCTACACCACACAAAACCAGCAGTGTGCTACGCCACGCAAAACCAGCAATGTGCTACGCCACGCAAAACCAGCACTGTGCTACGCCACACAAAACCAGCAGTGTGCTACGCCACGCAAAACCAGCAATGTGCTACGCCACGCAAAACCAGCAATGTGCTACGCCACACAAAACCAGCAATGTGCTACGTCACACAAAAACAGCAACGGGCTACGTCATGCAAATCCAGCAATGTGCTACGCCATGCAAAACCAGCAATGTGCTACGTCACACAAAAACAGCAACGGGCTACGTCATGCAAATCCAGCAATGTGCTACGCCATGCAAAACCAGCAATGTGATGTGTCAAAGTCAGAAAAATATCTCTATGCACACTACCATATTTGCACCTCATACAGGTCCGTGCTGCGCATGCGTACACTCTCCCGTGCGTGCGCATACTCGCTGTCGCGTGCACCCGCAGGCGCACGATGTGCGCATTTACGGTAGAGTTTATGTGATCGTAGCGTGCGACTCAATCGTTACATATTTTCACTATATAATGTATTTTGTAGATCATGGTCCCTTTGATAGATTCTGAAAGTTTAGTTAATGTAGCATGTTCCTGGACAGAGAGATCCCTCTTTGTATTGTACGAAGGGTCCAACAGGGGTCATACAGTGATGTTTAGTATCCATCGGAAGAGTATTTAATTAGCAATATTCTGGTGTTGGTTTGAAGCGAATAAATCGCTCGTGCGAATAGTTATGGACATAAGAAGTTTATGTCCATTTACTATTATTTGCACTTACTTATCCATGCGGCGGGAAACCCAGTTTCCCACCCACCTGAGCAGTTGAAAATCGTCACAGCCCACCTGTATGAATCAACCTATGACCTTTTGTTATAATGCGAGGAGGAATTCCTGTGTCCAATGAACAATGAGATTGTAGGGACCATTGAATTGTATTGTGTGTGGGGCATAAATAGACAAGCCGATCACATCCAGCTCACTCTTCAACGGTTCTCATTGCTGAAAATCGGGAGCTGGATGTCCAGAGGCGCATGCGATCGTTCCCCTTGTGCGTAAGTTTTCTCCGCAATCATATTGTCTTTCTTGTTATTATGGGCCATATCTCTCTCTCTCTCTCTTCTCCTCTTTCTCTTATTTTCCCTTAAAACGTAATTGTATTGTATTTCCCGTGTAGTTATCTGGTTAGTTAGTCTATGTTATATTGTAGTGTATGACTTGTATTGTATTAATTCTTTTGCAAGTATAACATTCATAATATATATATATGGCGTTGGACCCTAAGCACGGTATCTGTGTATTTCTTATAGTGTTAAGTATTCTCAGAGCGTCGGTGACGCTCGAACAGCTTTTAAGTTAATAAGGTTATACTGTGCTGCATTTACACTCTATCACTACACTAAGGTCTTACTGCATAATACACTGTTTATGGTTTAGATATAAAGGTTTAACATTGTGAGCGTCAGCGCCGCTGGTGATCTCCTCGTGGTCCCGAGCGTCCGCTACGCTATAGCGAATCATTACGTTAGTCGGCAGCCAATAGCGTGCCTGCCTGTGATCTCTTGGCCGTGAGCGAACGTGACGCTTGAGCGTCTCGACTACGGCTAAGCGATTGTTACGCAACGTGCGTACCCTTACGGTACTCCATACGTAAATAGCGTACAGTGTTCTTAGACCTCATAAAGGGTATTATATAAGATAAATATTTAGCTTTATCAATTGGCGGCTCGTCTAGTCCTTCACATATCTCTGCTAGGTAATTTCAGCAGACATTATCCATCAGCAAAGGGCGGGAGATCATATTCTTCGCAGTGCTGACGGGATAAGCGTCTGCTTCGCTTAGTAAAGGGTGCTGAAGGAATCCGGGAACCGGAGGTAAGAACAACACACTAGTATCTTTTAAAACTGTTTTATTTCTGTTTTGCAGAGAATAAATTACCAAGGTAATTTGTCCGGCGCTGTTAAGAGGATATGCTTGTCCTTTACAGCTGCTGTTTAAAGGGATAGTTAGTCCCTGAGTGAATGATAAAAATAGAGATATATACAGCGCTAATAACAAACTGGATATGGGGAATTAATAATCACAATTTATTGTAAAAAATTGTTGCAACAACTAAATTCATTATAAAAAAAGATATTAATTTATCAATAAAAAATCAGAAAAAAATATATATAAGAAAAAATATCTATAGGGCAGGCACAGCAATTTTGGTTTTGATAATTTACCACACGAGGAAGCCGAATAAGTACACTGGTACGAGTCCTTGGAATAGTAGCCACAGTCCTAGGGTGCAGTTTTCAGTGCTTAGCAGGTGAGGTCCAAATGCAAAGGCAGATCTTTGTGGTGTTTGATCCGGACTGAATTGAGTCCTGTTAGATTGCTGGATCTTTCTGCGCCTTATGGACATCCGCTATTTTTCCCAATTTGCTGGTGGACTTCTAGGCTGGTTTCCGAGTATCGAAAATGATTCCAGTGGCATACGGCTCCTCAGAACCAACGCGTTTCGCTGTATTCCCAGCTTTTTCAAGGTATATGTGCCTTCTGTGTGGATGCCCTTTTTAAAGGCTGTGCTAATTGCCCATTGATGACAGCTGAGATCGATTTTAAGTATCTCAATAAATCACAAAACAAAACCATATCCAGTTTATATTACTTCTATTTAAAGGAGACAAATGTATATTCAGAAAAATAATGAGTATAATTGGTATAAAAGAAGATATATTATAAAATACAGGAACACTTCCTGTTTACATATGTGCGGGTCACATGACCGCATATCTGCACATTGGTTTAGACACACCATATGACCCGGTCACGTGACCCGATCACGTGACTTATTCCGGTCATTGGTTTAACCACACCATGTGACCCGGTCACGTGACCCGATCACGTGACTTGCTCCGGTCACGTGATCGGCATTGCGTCCGAACATCCGGCGGCTCATCACAGTTTGTATGCCGCACGTCAGTAGTCTTCAGGTCACATGATCGATCCAAACATGTGACCGACATTAGAGACCGGAAGTGTATCATTCCCTTACTTTGATGCCAAAAGAGGGTCATGTGATAGGGTACAGAAATGGCTATATTGCCCTTAGTTGGCGATTTGCATTCTTTACATAATATAAGCCCGTTGTCATGCTTATAAATACCCCATATTAACAGTGTAAATTCTTTAAATAAATAGTTGTAAATATGTACATGGAGAATAGAGACATTATGACAAAAATATTAACAACAGTCCAGAGAAACTTAGTAATTCAATTCAATACCATATGTATGCATTAGTAACCATTTAGGATGAAATCTTTCTTCAATTTATTTTGATTACAGACTACGATCAAATATAGATACTATTCCAAATGTATATCCAAAATTTACTAAATTGTTTGTTTTGGAAAAATAAACATAAAATCTTTTTTAATAAACATGCATATAGAATGAACCTTTTCCTCCTGTTCCCTTTACTGACATCTTGTGGTGGATTTGCATAATGCTTTTTATATATAAGGAGGTGCCTAGTAATTCTTACATTAACCGTCAGAAGTGTGATCTAGGAGAATGGTTTATTCTACGTATATAGAAAATATATATATACATTGTATATGCAGATCTCTTATGTATATATATATTATTTTCTTATTATGTTATTTTGATGTTTTAATATATTTTGCTAGTGAAATAATCCATCTACCTGTGTATATATATCAAATGGTTTATTATGAAACCATCGGAAAAAAAAAAAAATATATATATATATGGAAAGGCCTTTTTTCCTCCTCATTGGATATTAACATCATATAATGAGATTCCATGTTGATCTATATACAGGACTGCCTAGTCAGTTCTA
This sequence comes from Pseudophryne corroboree, assembly GCF_028390025.1. Lineage (NCBI taxonomy): Eukaryota > Metazoa > Chordata > Amphibia > Anura > Myobatrachidae > Pseudophryne > Pseudophryne corroboree. The sequence continues at coordinate 234,085,950 of NC_086444.1, forward strand.
TATTAGTCATCAGGGATATGGATGGGTGAATCATTTGAACTATATGTGAAAGGATCAATCTACTTTACTAAAGTTATAATACTGCATTTAATTCTAATGCTTCATTAAGACCACTAGGGTGTAATGAATTAAGCTGGAAGGTCCAAAAGATCTCTTGACGACACAGTTTAATGAATCTGTCTCCCCCCCTAGTCGTTTGCGGAATATGTTCTAATCCAATTAGCCGCAGAGAACTCGGATCTTTATTATGATGGTAAAAAAAGTGTCTTGATACACTATGTTTTGTGAAGCCGATAGTGATGTTTCTACGATGTTCCATAAATCTAGATTTTAGTGCCCTTGTTGTTCTACCGACATATTTGAGACTACATCCACATTCCAGCAAGTAAACAACCCAGGTTGTATTACAGTTGATAAAGCTGGAAATATTTATATATTTCTCCTCTGATATTAAGTTTATAATTTTAGTTTTATTTCGTACATAAGAACAGGTAGTACATCTATTGGCCCCACATTTGTAGAAGCCTTTTGGTTTCGTGGTTAACCATGATGTTTCACCCTTTTTGTCTATTTCTCTTTTTTGAGTTCTTATTTGGCTTGGAGCTAATATTGTTTTTAAAGATTTATTCTTCTTAAAAATAAATTCTGGTTTTCTAGGAAGTATGTTACTTAGAATAGGGTCATTTTGTAACATATGATAATTTTGTTTCACTATATTCCTAATTTGATTAGATTTATTATTGTATTTAGATATGAAAGCCAATTCTTTTTTCTCAGAGGGGATTTTTTGTTTTGGCTGTAGAAGTGTGTATCTATCAATTTTTTCTACTTCTATAATTGTTCTATCTAGTAGATGTTGTGGGTAGTCTCTGTCGGAGAATGATTCTAACAGACCTATAGCCTGTGTGTTAAATGATTGGGTGGAGGAACAATTCCTTTTTATACGTAAAAGTTGACCCTTTGGAATATTATTCTTCCATGATTGGTGGTGTGCACTCCTGTAGTTTAAATATGAATTATGACCCACTTCTTTTATGTAATTAGAAGTGTGAATACAATTGTCAATTATTTCTAGTGTGATATCCAAAAAATTAATTTTAGAAGGACTAAAGTGAGACGTGAATTTTAAATTGTATGTGTTATTGTTGAGAGACGTGACTAGTTCCGAAAAGGTGTCTAAATCCCCATCCCAAATAAAGAACAAATCATCAATATATCTTCCGTATAGGACGAGACGCCCGCCGAGTCCGCCCCCCCAGATGAGGTTCTCCTCCAATTCCCCCATATATAGGTTGGCGTAACTCGGCGCGAATCTCGTCCCCATAGCGGTTCCCATAGTCTGACGGTAAAACGTGTCCAAAAAAAGAAAATAATTGTGAGAAAGTATATAATTGATAGAGTCGACAATAAACCTTCGGTGTCTCTCGGAAAGGTCCGCATCTTCTGCTAAGGTTCGATTTATTACTTGAACACCTTGTTTATGAGGAATATTTGTATACAGACTGGATACGTCCAGAGTGGCAAATGCATAGGACGATTTCCAAGTGATTTTGAATTAATCCTAAGAAGTGCATGGTATCTTTTATATGTGACCTTAACCGAGAGACACGTGGTTGAAGGTAACTGTCGACGTATGCTGAAAGGGAGGATGTGAGGGAATTAACTCCTTCAATTCAGGAGTTAATTCCCTCACATCCTCCCTTTCAGCATACGTCGACAGTTACCTTCAACCACGTGTCTCTCGGTTAAGGTCACATATAAAAGATACCATGCACTTCTTAGGATTAATTCAAAATATCACTTGGAAATCGTCCTATGCATTTGCCACTCTGGACGTATCCAGTCTGTATACAAATATTCCTCATAAACAAGGTGTTCAAGTAATAAATCGAACCTTAGCAGAAGATGCGGACCTTTCCGAGAGACACCGAAGGTTTATTGTCGACTCTATCAATTATATACTTTCTCACAATTATTTTCTTTTTTTGGACACGTTTTACCGTCAGACTATGGGAACCGCTATGGGGACGAGATTCGCGCCGAGTTACGCCAACCTATATATGGGGGAATTGGAGGAGAACCTCATCTGGGGGGGCGGACTCGGCGGGCGTCTCGTCCTATACGGAAGATATATTGATGATTTGTTCTTTATTTGGGATGGGGATTTAGACACCTTTTCGGAACTAGTCACGTCTCTCAACAATAACACATACAATTTAAAATTCACGTCTCACTTTAGTCCTTCTAAAATTAATTTTTTGGATATCACACTAGAAATAATTGACAATTGTATTCACACTTCTAATTACATAAAAGAAGTGGGTCATAATTCATATTTAAACTACAGGAGTGCACACCACCAATCATGGAAGAATAATATTCCAAAGGGTCAACTTTTACGTATAAAAAGGAATTGTTCCTCCACCCAATCATTTAACACACAGGCTATAGGTCTGTTAGAATCATTCTCCGACAGAGACTACCCACAACATCTACTAGATAGAACAATTATAGAAGTAGAAAAAATTGATAGATACACACTTCTACAGCCAAAACAAAAAATCCCCTCTGAGAAAAAAGAATTGGCTTTCATATCTAAATACAATAATAAATCTAATCAAATTAGGAATATAGTGAAACAAAATTATCATATGTTACAAAATGACCCTATTCTAAGTAACATACTTCCTAGAAAACCAGAATTTATTTTTAAGAAGAATAAATCTTTAAAAACAATATTAGCTCCAAGCCAAATAAGAACTCAAAAAAGAGAAATAGACAAAAAGGGTGAAACATCATGGTTAACCACGAAACCAAAAGGCTTCTACAAATGTGGGGCCAATAGATGTACTACCTGTTCTTATGTACGAAATAAAACTAAAATTATAAACTTAATATCAGAGGAGAAATATATAAATATTTCCAGCTTTATCAACTGTAATACAACCTGGGTTGTTTACTTGCTGGAATGTGGATGTAGTCTCAAATATGTCGGTAGAACAACAAGGGCACTAAAATCTAGATTTATGGAACATCGTAGAAACATCACTATCGGCTTCACAAAACATAGTGTATCAAGACACTTTTTTTACCATCATAATAAAGATCCGAGTTCTCTGCGGCTAATTGGATTAGAACATATTCCGCAAACGACTAGGGGGGGAGACAGATTCATTAAACTGTGTCGTCAAGAGAGCTTTTGGACCTTCCAGCTTAATTCATTACACCCTAGTGGTCTTAATGAAGCATTAGAATTAAATGCAGTATTATAACTTTAGTAAAGTAGATTGATCCTTTCACATATAGTTCAAATGATTCACCCATCCATATCCCTGATGACTAATATAGAACTGACTAGGCAGTCCTGTATATAGATCAACATGGAATCTCATTATATGATGTTAATATCCAATGAGGAGGAAAAAAGGCCTTTCCATATATATATATATTTTTTTTTTTTTTTCGATGGTTTCATAATAAACCATTTGATATATATACACAGGTAGATGGATTATTTCACTAGCAAAATATATTAAAACATCAAAATAACATAATAAGAAAATAATATATATATACATAAGAGATCTGCATATACAATGTATATATATATTTTCTATATACGTAGAATAAACCATTCTCCTAGATCACACTTCTGACGGTTAATGTAAGAATTACTAGGCACCTCCTTATATATAAAAAGCATTATGGAAATCCACCACAAGATGTCAGTAAAGGGAACAGGAGGAAAAGGTTCATTCTATATGCATGTTTATTAAAAAAGATTTTATGTTTATTTTTCCAAAACAAACAATTTAGTAAATTTTGGATATACATTTGGAATAGTATCTATATTTGATCGTAGTCTGTAATCAAAATAAATTGAAGAAAGATTTCATCCTAAATGGTTACTAATGCATACATATGGTATTGAATTGAATTACTAAGTTTCTCTGGACTGTTGTTAATATTTTTGTCATAATGTCTCTATTCTCCATGTACATATTTACAACTATTTATTTAAAGAATTTACACTGTTAATATGGGGTATTTATAAGCATGACAACGGGCTTATATTATGTAAAGAATGCAAATCGCCAACTAAGGGCAATATAGCCATTTCTGTACCCTATCACATGACCCTCTTTTGGCATCAAAGTAAGGGAATGATACACTTCCGGTCTCTAATGTCGGTCACATGTTTGGATCGATCATGTGACCTGAAGACTACCGACGTGCGGCATACAAACTGTGATGAGCCGCCGGATGTTCGGACGCAATGCCGATCACGTGACCGGAGCAAGTCACGTGATCGGGTCACGTGACCGGGTCACATGGTGTGGTTAAACCAATGACCGGAATAAGTCACGTGATCGGGTCACGTGACCGGGTCATATGGTGTGTCTAAACCAATGTGCAGATATGCGGTCATGTGACCCGCACATATGTAAACAGGAAGTGTTCCTGTATTTTATAATATATCTTCTTTTATACCAATTATACTCATTATTTTTCTGAATATACATTTGTCTCCTTTAAATAGAAGTAATATAAACTGGATATGGTTTTGTTTTGTGATTTATTGAGATACTTAAAATCGATCTCAGCTGTCATCAATGGGCAATTAGCACAGCCTTTAAAAAGGGCATCCACACAGAAGGCACATATACCTTGAAAAAGCTGTGAATACAGCGAAACGCGTTGGTTCTGAGGAGCCGTATGCCACTGGAATCATTTTCGATACTCGGAAACCAGCCTAGAAGTCCACCAGCAAATTGGGAAAAATAGCGGATGTCCATAAGGCGCAGAAAGATCCAGCAATCTAACAGGACTCAATTCAGTCCGGATCAAACACCACAAAGATCTGCCTTTGCATTTGGACCTCACCTGCTAAGCACTGAAAACTGCACCCTAGGACTGTGGCTACTATTCCAAGGACTCGTACCAGTGTACTTATTCGGCTTCCTCGTGTGGTAAATTATCAAAACCAAAATTGCTGTGCCTGCCCTATAGATATTTTTTCTTATATATATTTTTTTCTGATTTTTTATTGATAAATTAATATCTTTTTTATAATGAATTTAGTTGTTGCAACAATTTTTTACAATAAATTGTGATTATTAATTCCCCATATCCAGTTTGTTATTAGCGCTGTATATATCTCTATTTTTATTTCTGTTTTGCGTACACACGCATATAGCTGCATTTCTTTTTCGTGTATATTCATATCACTCTCCTGTTTGCCATTGTATAATTGATAAACGTGCTGAGAAAGATTTGTTGCTATTGGTAGTTAAAGAGTAAAAACGATACATTAAGGGGTAATTTGTAAAACACACGCACAGCTTCGCCTGAGATACAAGGAAAGACCTGTGTGGTGCTTGGTAGATGATTACAGTTAAAGATCATCTACATTGATAAACGTGCTAATTGTATTTTTGTATGGCCAGCGTACACGTGTCTCTAACAAAAGGCTGAGACTCGCGAACGCAACACAAAGGCCGACGCACGCAGCGTATATTACGCAACGGAGCGTCTGGGTACGCCCACCGAAACTCAAATCGCACAATAGCATTGTTTTAGTGGGGGCGGTATAGCATAGCCACGTGATAATAGCACAAATTGATTTCAGTTTTTCCAAAACTTAGTTTAAATACCTTACTTTACTGTAATGCCTCTGGGGACAGCTATCAGACTACGGGAAATGATTTTTCTGATCAGAAAACTATAAGAATGATAGTGGGTTGAAAACGGTATGAGTGTATTGAATCCCGCTTTGTGAACTGAGTGATCTGGGTGATCTTTGGTGGAACGTGATGAGCACGGTCTGAGTGAAAACGTGCAACAGAGTGTGATAAAGTTTTCGTTGTATTACGCTCTGGCTGTTTTGGAGCACAGTAGGGAGACTCCAATGATCCTACCATTTATGGGCAACAAGTGTCTATAAGTGGTACGATTGGACCGCACGGTTGTATGTGTGACCAATAACGCAACGTGATATGAGGTAGTATATCCATGCGTAAATCTTGCCCTCATACGTGTTGTAGGGAGCACATGCAAGCGTGATTTGTGTAAAGAAGGGAATTTTCACTGGTCTCTCAGGAAAATCTCTAGATAGGGCCTGTAACGGTTACACGTGTCTGCTAAAAGGGGCGGATTCGTTGTACTCGGAGCAGAAGGAGTTCAGTGGAAGAGCTTTAAGGATTTCCACCGTAGACTTCTGTGTTTGGTGCATTTTAGGAAGTTTTTCTGTGTTAAAAAGGTCCACAATGGAAGCCAAGTGCACAACACAGGGACGTTCAGCAGTCAGGGTTCAGACTGCAGAGGCTTGCAGACCCCGAGGGTCTGCTCAGTTAGTAATGTGGTATGGTCCCCACACTGAGACCTTTTGTGATGAATGGACACGAATGACTGCGGGGGATAAGGCACCATTTCCCGGGATAGGTAGTTTTGACTTAGAGGTATTGCATAATTTAAGGCGAAGGATCTGTCTCATAAAATCCTGGAAACAACGAGTTAAACATAATGATTGTTTACAGATATGGCTACAGGAAAGTGACATGCAAAGAAATGTAACTTACATACCTAACTTTCATCCTGAGAGGAGAGACATGGCAATGGAGAGGATTATGGTTGCGGAGAAAGGCACGATGGGGTGCGATAAAAGTGCACTTAGTAACTATATTAAGAATGAATGTAACAAACGTAATAAGGTTTATAAAAATGAAAGTGTTAAATGTACAACTATTAACCCATGCAAGTCGCACCCCTTGTTAAACTTTCCTCAGGAACACCAACAAGAAAGTGAGCCCAGCACAATGTCGGAGCCTTTTCCAGCAGCCATCACACAAGACATCCAGGTGGACGCGACTAAATCGGTAAAGACTGTAATCAAACCCCCTAACGGAGGGTCAGGTGAGGTTGTGTCCACAGGTACGTATGGTATTATACATCACGCACAAACAAATGTACCTCATATCGTGGAATCAATTCAGAATGACGTTACTGGACTTAATCCTGTCAAGGTAATTGCAGTACCAAATGGGAAAACTGACTCTTCAGGAGTCACTCCTGTCAGGAACATCGCCATGTACTGCCCCTTTTCCCGAACAGAATTAAGAACAATTCTGTCTGAATTTCCTGATCCCAGGAAAGACTTAGTTGCTTGTCAAAAATACATTAGAGTGCTAGGAAACACTGCAGAGCCAAATAACAAAGATTGGAGGACAGTTTTGAGGGCATGTTTACCCCCCGATGTTGATTCATTGAAATTTATCGCTGATTGTAAGCTAGATGAGGAAGTACCACTAACAGACAAGTATAACCAAGATAATGTAAAAAGAATCAATCTACAGTTAGGAGTATATTTTCCTACAGTAGTAAAGTGGAATAAAATCTTTACAATAAAACAAAAAGAAGGTGAATCCGCATCAGAGTATTTTCACCGGGCTCTGCAGGATATGGCTAGGTACACTGGTATAGATGACATTGAAACTAACGTACACCACAGAGAGGTAGCTGTGTCTGTATTAATGGACAGCTTAAAAGACACACTAAAAATTAGGGTACAAACCTCTATACCTCATTGGAGAGGTATCTCGGTGGCTGCATTAAGAGAGTCCGCTATCGAGCATGACCAAAATATCCAAAGAACCAGGGAAGCACAGGGAGAGCGGTTGATGGTACTGAGCATCCAAGCACTAGAGGAGGCATCAAGTCGACCGGAACCCCAGGCCCCTAGCACATGGAGAAAGCCAAGGATTTGTTATCATTGTAGAAGAGAAGGGCATTATGCCAGCAACTGTAATAAACCACATAAAGTCAGACCCCCTAGACCAAGAAATGAGCAAAATTATAACACACACAATTATAATCAGGGATCTTTTAGGAAGAATTTTGGGCCACACCCATGATATGTAGTCAGGAAAGGTGATCATTAGGACTGATGGTAAGCCTGAGGTAACGGTTAATAAATTGGGAGGTCATTCACTGAAGACACAGGAATGACAAGGTGAAACGTTGTAAATGTATTTGTGAAAAATGTTTTTTTTCTCTCTCTCTCCCCATCTCTGACGATTATTAGTAAGGACTCAAACATTGCATATCCGCTTGGTCTTTGCAGAAGTCTACCAAACCCCAGCATGACCTATCCGCATCAATGTATCCTGGCCAGATACAGACAGTGGAGTAATGCAGGTGCTGGTGGGGAGGGACTGCGCAAGGAAACCATTGGACATGTAGATATGACAGCCTGATGATCTGACAATGTTTAAAAAAAAAAATGTTCGAAAAATGTTTTTTCTCTTTTCCTATTGCTGGTTATTGTTGATTTATGTAATATATATATGCATATGAATTGTTCTCTCTCTTTTGTTTTTTTTATTTTCCTCTCTTCTCACTCATGTTTTCATGGTTTAAAGATGGTATGTCATACATCAGCTAGACAAATGGTAATGCAAGATTTTTGCTCCTTACAGAAAGATCGCTGGTTTGGAAGAAATATTGCATCACCGGAATGTTCGTTTGGAAGACTGAGAGACAGCACCTTTGAGATGACAGCAGAAAAAGAAGAACAACAAGACTAGAGAACTTAATTATCGTAACAAGTTTCTCTCCCCCTCAAACGGTTTTTCTGTACCCCATTACAAATTTCTTCTTTTCTCCTCCTGTAAGATGGACTTGCCACAAGAGACTGTGATATGGATTTTCCTGTTGACCCTGATGTTGACCAGAGCAGTCTGTTTCGGTGAGAGTACCAGTGAGGTCGAGAAAGAAGTTTTGACACCAGAAAGGTTCCAATGACTAAGACGGAGGTGTAAATTTCCAATAGCAACACAAGCACCGAACAAAGGCGAGTACCGGAAACAATCTAACAGCCATGTTATTTGTAAACTTTTTTTTTGGATTGTTAGCTGAAGAAAACTGTATCTGTAGGCTCTGTGACAACGTAGTTGAGGATGGGTGCATTAAGAAATGCCAATCCAGTTTTAATATCCACATGGACCGGCATCCATTGAGTGACTATCACTCCTTAGTGGGTAGTGAGTGTTAAATCAAACAGATTGTTGGGTATGCTCTCAAGTACCTCAAGGTCATAGCAAATCAGGACTAGTACCATTTCCTTTAACGGTAGGGGAGGTACTTGAGCTAAAGGGTGGGAGACCGGTGGACAGGAGGTTTAATATCTCCAGTCCTCCTAGTTTGAAGCTCCACCAATATCATGTGGATAGATCCCTAATATGTTTTAACATTACCAATCCCCGAAAGCCGGGAAGTTGGGAAGTGTCATGGAGCAACCAAACCATGACCTTTTCATATAGAGCAGATAGAATGCCTACAGATACAGAGCTTATACGCCACATAGCCAGTAGAGAAAAATCTTTCCGATATAGGTATACCCTAGGAGGTAGGATTACGAGAGTTGGAGAGGTATCACCAGGATACTGCACACATATCGTACAAACTGATACGTGTACTAAACAAATGGGAGAATTAGGGGTAGGAGATTTCACATGGAGGATGTGTAATATGGTTATGTCTTACTCCGTCCCATATGTTCTCCCCGATGATGCATATTTCATATGCGGGAGGAAGGCGTATAAGTGGCTTGCCCCAAACTCTGAAGGATTGTGTTATATTGGAAAAGTACTGCCTGAAGTAATGACTGTATCACATGACAAAATGAAAGACATACACCGTGGTGCCCAAGCTCCTTATACTCACACCCATTACGAGCACGTAGTTAAAAGGCAACTGACAGAAAGGACAGAGCATCCGGCCTCTGATCTGATCCATGAATCCACCGGGATTCAGGTTCTACGTGCGCTAGATTTCATCCGCACCGCTCGAGGAGTGATGAACTATAGATACATCTCTGCGCTTGCAAATTTGTTAGATAATATCACTGAAATGTATGATGACACGTTTAGGTATACTGGAAGAGAACTTCAAGCTTATAAAACAGAACTGGTACAGCATAGAATGGTTCTTAATTACCTCACAGTAGTGACAGGCGGATATTGTGTCACACTGGCAACACAGTACGGCGTGAAATGTTGCACATATATTACAAATAGCACCGAGGACCCGGTCGAGGTCATAGACCAAAAGATGGACGATATTCTCCAACTGAAGTGGGAATTTCGCAGGAGACACAATCTCACTCTTGCTGCTGTAGGTAATGAGCTGACTGGTTGGGTGTCATGGTTGAACCCGCGAAATTGGTTCTCTGGTTTAGGAGAATGGGCTCAAGGAGTCATAATGGATGTTGGGAAGTTTCTCCTATGTATCTTAGGTGTTGTTATATCGATTGGTTTGATATTTAGATGCGGTCAGGCTTTAATGAAGTGCAAAAGTAGTACAAGGGTAATGAGTCTGAGGAGTGAGGAAACTGTAATTCCAATGGATTTGATTTATGACCCGACGGTAGAAACAATGATGTAATGAAAATGCGATTATACGGTCCGTTTCTTTCACCTGTTTTTCCGTTTTCCTCCAAGGTAAAAAGACCCACTTGGACGAGGAATTTGATGAGCCGATATACAGACAACAGATGGATTAAAGAAGAAGTTTTGACAACCTTATACACAGATTTTTGATGAACTATGCCATAGATCCCCAGTTTCCCTAGAAATTTTAAAATTACGCTAGCCCAACACTTTTGTAAATCTATGGACATTGACAAAGTTTTTGCTCGCACCTTATGGGCAAAAGCACAAAGAAGACTGCAATCAACAGACACCGAACAAGACCTCAACCGACAAATGTACATTAACCTGACATAGAATACCACTGCATTTACCGTAATTATGTCTTTTCTTCATCTCTACAACCTTCAGGTAATTACACACATAGTCGATAGGGAATACAGGCACAGATATCAGCAATCACATATTCCCCCATTCATGTATCATCAACTAAAATGTGCTCCCCATTTTGTTACAACCACAGCCGAAAAGAGCTCGGTAAAGTTTGACAGCCCATCCACAGACCCGTACCACGGGATAAGAAGGAATTCAAATGTATACTTCGCAATGCCTCGAAGCTTGATTTAAAACACGTACGGCACGATGATACATGACCCCCAAACATGGATTCATACACACATGCTTCCGCTATCTCACTAGGTCATACCCTCTTCACACCTTCTCCTCTCTCCTCCCTTACCCAACCATGGAAATGTATTAACCCCTGACATATATTTTTCTCTTTTTGAAATGTTTTAGAAGGTGGCAGTTATTGTTGACTGCCAAAGGGTGGACTGTCAAAGTCAGAAAAATATCTCTATGCACACTACCATATTTGCACCTCATACAGGTCCGTGCTGCGCATGCGTACACTCTCCCGTGCGTGCGCATACTCGCTGTCGCGTGCACCCGCAGGCGCACGATGTGCGCATTTACGGTAGAGTTTATGTGATCGTAGCGTGCGACTCAATCGTTACATATTTTCACTATATAATGTATTTTGTAGATCATGGTCCCTTTGATAGATTCTGAAAGTTTAGTTAATGTAGCATGTTCCTGGACAGAGAGATCCCTCTTTGTATTGTACGAAGGGTCCAACAGGGGTCATACAGTGATGTTTAGTATCCATCGGAAGAGTATTTAATTAGCAATATTCCGGTGTTGGTTTGAAGCGAATAAATCGCTTGTGCGAATAGTTATGGACATAAGAAGTTTATGTCCATTTACTATTATTTGCACTTACTTATCCATGCGGCGGGAAACCCAGTTTCCCACCCACCTGAGCAGTTGGAAATCGTCACAGCCCACCTGTATGAATCAACCTATGACCTTTTGTTATAATGCGAGGAGGAATTCCTGTGTCCAATGAACAATGAGATTGTAGGGACCATTGAATTGTATTGTGTGTGGGGCATAAATAGACAAGCCGATCACATCCAGCTCACTCTTCAACGGTTCTCATTGCTGAAAATCGGGAGCTGGATGTCCAGAGGCGCATGCGATCGTTCCCCTTGTGCGTAAGTTTTCTCCGCAATCATATTGTCTTTCTTGTTATTATGGGCCATATCTCTCTCTTCTCCTCTTTCTCTTATTTTCCCTTAAAACGTAATTGTATTGTATTGTATTTCCCGTGTAGTTATCTGGTTAGTTAGTCTATGTTATATTGTAGTGTATGACTTGTATTGTATTAATTCTTTTGCAAGTATAACATTCATAATATATATATATGGCGTTGGACCCTAAGCACGGTATCTGTGTATTTCTTATAGTGTTAAGTATTCTCAGAGCGTCGGTGACGCTCGAACATCTTTTAAGTTAATAAGGTTATACTGTGCTGCATTTACACTCTATCACTACACTAAGGTCTTACTGCATAATACACTGTTTATGGTTTAGATATAAAGGTTTAACATTGTGAGCGTCAGCGCCGCTGGTGATCTCCTCGTGGTCCCGAGCGTCCGCTACGCTATAGCGAATCATTACGTTAGTCGGCAGCCAATAGCGTGCCTGCCTGTGATCTCTTGGCCGTGAGCGAACGTGACGCTTGAGCGTCTCGACTACGGCTAAGCGATTGTTACGCAACGTGCGTACCCTTACGGTACTCCATACGTAAATAGCGTACAGTGTTCTTAGACCTCATAAAGGGTATTATATAAGATAAATATTTAGCTTTATCAGATGCGCCACACAAAACCAGCAATGTGCTACGTCACACAAAAACAGCAACAGGCTACGTCATGCAAATCCAGCAATGTGCTACGCCATGCAAAACCAGCAATGTGATGCGCCACACAAAACCAGCAATGTGCTATGCCATGCAAAACCAGCAATGTGCTATGCCATGCAAAACCAGCAATGTGCTACCGCTTGCAGAGCAGTGCACATCCTACATATCCTTTTATTGAGCAAGGTTATTAAAATTGAACAACCCAGGGTGGATTGGGTGCATTTTTAGGGGGATTCCACCATTTCTACTCCATAAAGTGGCTCGGTCTCTTCCCATACATTACTGGGACACATTTGCATCTCCATAATGCAATTTTTGAAAATAAGCCCTTTTTCAAAGCAATAACATAAGTTTCACATTTACAAAATTGTCACATGTAATAAAGAAACAGTTATGATTAGCTCAAGCCACCAATGACACTAAACCAAGCAGTATCAAAGCGGAAGAGCCTATTTTATTAAACAGATTGGTTCTAGCACAATAGGAGATTGGACTTTGATATAATGTTACACTTTGTGCATATCCAGGCTGCAGGGGAGCCTTCCTGGAACGCATACAGGAGTACATACATATGTGCAGGGCAGGCTATCCAGATGCAGCATTGCTAAACCAAGGCATTATGCAGGACCCATCGTCTGTGCTTCATAAATGAGGATTTTGCGGTTTTGCACTGTACTTACATTATTATACAAATATCTAGCGTATTAAAAAATAATTAAACATCAAAAATATTTGACTGTTTCCTATTACTATAGAAAACCTTTGTATCTGGATAACATGCTATCGCTATTTTATGTATGGTCTCTGCACTTCTCACATATCCTGGTGTTTTCCTAGAGACAAGCAGCCCAGTGCCACAGGAAATCTGTCTTACCTGTGACTCCTGTCAAACAGGTAACACACCATACAGTATATGCAATAGAGTCTAAAATAATCATATGCAGAGCCAATAAAAACAAATACCGTTTAAACATGAATATAGAAGTAAGAGGATTTAATAAATGCACAAATACTGTACATAGAGAATAGAAGAAGCACCTTCCTACAATTTCCGGTGGTTTTACACACCTTCCCCAGTTGACGCATCCATTCCCACTCTCCTGCCGACAGGGATTCTTACTCATACTGTATAACATACCTTATTGTTGTCCCTTGTAGTCGATCAATCTTCTTATTTAACTCTGCAATAATGCTGTGCAGTTCAGTGATTCTTTCTTCATAACGCAACGTTGTCCTCTCCTGTACATCCTCATGCTCCCTCATCAGATGTGACTGCTCACACTAGTGAAAAGAAGATATAAAAGTAAAAATAAATATTTCGCAACCCAGAGAAAGTCTTTCAATGCACATGGGCCCTCATTCCGAGTTGTTCGCTCGCTAGCTGCTTTTAGCAGCATTGCACACGCTAGGCCGCCGCCCTCTGGGAGTGTATCTTAGCTTAGCAGAATAGCGAACGAAAGATTAGCAGAACTGCTACTAAATAATTCTTTGCAGTTTCTGAGTAGCTCCAGACCTACTCACAGTTTGCGATCAGCTCAATCCGTTTAGTTCCTGGTTTGACGTCACAAACACGCCCTGCGTTCGGCCAGCCACTCCCCCGTTTCTCCAGACACTCCCGCGTTTTTCCCTGACACGCCTGCGTTTTTTAGCCCACTCCCGGAAAACGCTCAGTTACCTCCCAGAAACGCCCCTTTCCTGTCACTCACTCACCGATCAGCAGAGCGACTGAAAAGCGCCGCAGGATCCACAGCAAATCTGCTAAGTTTTTAGCTAAATAACTAAGCGCATGCGCCCTGCGTGCCTTGCGCATGCGCAATTAACAACAAATCGCAGCATAGCGAAAATCGGCAACGAGCGAACAACTCGGAATGACCCCCATAGCCCCATGTTTAAAGCTCTGTTCTGTTTGTCATAACTCAAATTTCAAACTCAAGAGTATAAGAGACTGGGATGACGTATCGTTATAATGGATGGAGCATACAGGTGGACTGAGGGATTGGCTGTCTCATAATGTCTATGCAAGGTCTCACTTTCATGTATTGTTTATTAACAACACACAGCACCTCAACTGATCAGTTTAGAGACCGCAGCTACAGGCATGCCCACCTGGGAGCATGTGAAACAGCAAAAGACATGTGTGTGTGTCTGAGTTCCCAGCATGCATAGCTTCTGCAGGCAGAAAACATGATGCACTCCACCGTTTATCCAAAGTCCCAAGAAACAGAAAAAACAAAATAGTTTGAGGATTTGGAGGGGATCTAGATAACCAGTTTTTACATTTATTTAACTGGAAAACCCTGCTGAACCTGTGAAACGTGACAGCCATGGAGGTCTATATGGAGGGGAGGGTAGCTGGTCCTATTATCATTGTGGAACCAGATTAACATGGGGATAGCAAAAGTGTTCTAGGGGGACATTTACTAAGCAGTGATAAGAGTGGAGAAGTGAGCCAGTGGAGAAGTTGTCGCATCAACCAATCAGCAGCCCTGTATCATTTTGTAGTATGCAAATTATAGATGTTACTTCAGTGTTGATTGGTTGCCATGGGCAACTTGTCCACTGGCTCACTTCTCCGCTCTTATCACTGCTTAGTAAATGTCCCCCTTAGTGTTGCTTTGTAAATACTGAAGCATTTGCATTAAGAGATATACAGATGTTGTTTGTTTGGGTATAAGCATTATTTTAAGTAATTATTTAATATCATCAGTGAAATCGGGATAAGGGTCGTGGCCACGTCATGATGGGTATGTGATCAAGCCCCCAAGCACTTGCACATAGCTGAAAAGTGATAGGTTACCCTGTGTCCCCATCTGCTCCCCTCCAATCTCCCATTCACTATGCAGAGCAGCAATGATTGGGACAGCTCTCCCTAACATCTTGACCTATGGGACAGAGTCTACAAATCAGGACAGTTTCAGATAAATCAAAACAGTTGGGAGCGCTGTATGTCATTTGTCCACCAGGGGTTTCATGTATGATGCTAATAGTGCAGAACTGACAGCACCAGCTTGGAATACAAATATTATTGTTCATTTAAAACTTAACTTTTTCTGTGGTTAAAACTAGGGATGCGATTCTGGTTCAACCCCTTAATGGCAGATCAGATCAAGCCACAACTACTGCAATATCTGCTAATATTTATTACAAGGTAAGTATTCTTACATAAGATCTTCTTCAGCTTCAGTTGCAGTTTTGCTAATTTAGCAGAACTGCAACTGCTAGCACTCGCATGCTGGGAGCTGCCCAGCACAGGGCAAGGCCGCGCCGCATGCTAATTGCTGCCAATGATGCAATCGCATTGCAATAAAATAAGGGTAGCACCCTGCCTGCGCAGTCAGACCGCCGCCATATGACCCGTCACTGCGGCCGCATGTGACATCATGCGAACGCCACAAAAATGGTAGGGACCCACCCCCATTTTTGCCGCCATGCCCCCGCAATGCCGCGTTACCTCCCCCAACTGCCCCGCGAACACCTCTGCCTGTCAATCGGGTTGAAGAGTTAGCATTAATGCAATCGCATCTCCCGGGTGCGCACAGCCCTGAAAAATGGGTAAATGCGATCACATCGCATTACCGATCAGTAATGAATAAGGCCCATAATACAAAACATGTGGTCAGAAAGCAAAGAATGAAAATCAATCACTGTTCAGCTTTTACAAAGTTACAATAATATAAAATCTTTCAGATTACAAAATCCTACTGATCTGCCATTACTAGTTACATGTACACAAAGTATTAATATTAACTAGACACCTACACAATGGTTTAAAAGGCTTTGACTTTTCAATATTAGCCAGGGCAATGTACTGACAGTTTCTTAATAACGCTAACTTTGTTAATTCTGCCTAATGCACTGAAACACTGCTTACATTCCTACAGCAGCACAGCAATTAATAATTATAGCTTCACAGCAAGTAATTAATTGGTTCTCACAAGTACTAATTGATGAGCCAAAGCGGCTTTTAGAACACTTAAGATTTGTCCATTTATTTTTTAACTCAGAAATGGTCCCATGGCGTATGTAATGTAAGCAGGCTGGATGTACGCACTCTGCTTCATACAGCAGTGTGTCTGATAGCACAATCTTAGTGTAGAAGTGTGATAGGCGCCTAACACACATGCTTCTGTTCCCTCCTATCATGAGAGTGTCTGCACTACCAATTACATGAGTGGACAGGTCACTGTCTCCTACAAGATCAGCACTCTTCACCTGAAACACTAAGTGCTACTACTATGAGCATTTTAATGACCTGATTAGCTGCTAGGTTTTCTCAGAATTACATAAGAAAAGAAAATAATAATTTTAAGACTAAGGGGCAGATGTATCAAACAAAGGAGAGAAAGGACGTTCCAATCAATCAGCTCCTGACAATTTGATTAGCAGGTACTTTATCTCTCTTCAATGCTGAATACATACAGTAACCTATGATTTACTGTAAGCTGTGATAATGGGATTGTAACATCAGACTTCGTGTGTTTCATCTGTTGCAATCTGGCCTGTGAACTGGAGTTTGTGCAAAGCTGCAGAGTCCCTTTTACGGGATGCAGTCATGTGACCGCCGCTCGCACACGTTGGAAAAGTCCCTATTAGTCGGCATGCCAACTGTCGGGCACTTGATCGCTCGGGATCCCAGCATCGGCATGCCAACTAACATAGACTATTCCCACTTGTAGGTGTCTACGACACCCATAGAGAGGGAATAGAACCTGCAGCGAGCGCAGCAAGCCACCGAGCCCGCTGTGCCGGCATTCTGTGGTCGGGATCCCGGGGTCAGTATGCTGACCTCTGGGATCTCCACCGCTGGTCTCACAGCCCTAACCCCCTCTTACACTGTCCAGCATAATACTGTCTAAAATCACAACGATTTGTAGGACTGCAGATCACTCTTTTCAAAACTACACAAGATTTGCTTCATAAAGATATCTTTTGTTCAAAACGTACTCTAAGACATAGGGCGGGATGTAGCAAACATTGCATGTAAGTGATACATCCTGCTACTCATCACACTTATGCTGTGATAATAATGTTATGTATGCACAAATGCGATTAAAATCGCAAAGGACAGCTCTCCCACAAAGAGCTGTCCTTTGCGATAATTGGACTTACGGGTTTTAAAGCCCATAGGCTTCTATTAGGCAACGCCATCTATATATGGCATTGCCTACAGGTTGCCAGCTCTGGAAAATATTGCGTGGTACAGTACATCCATGGGGAATACGGTAAAACCTTTGAAATGCCAGTTTTCAGGATTCTGTCCACATTGACGCATCCCAGCTATAGTCAATAAAATAATGTGTGTGTTTTATAATATATACTGTATGTGTATATGTGTGTGTGTTTGTGTGTGCGTGTGTGCATTATTCCTATGTAATTCATTTTACATTACTGATTTCCAACATATGTCAACTTATTTTCTTGAATGCGTGAAG